>NW_021271360.1:2539-5316 GCF_002162155.2 Triticum dicoccoides
TCGGCGGCGGGCTCTAAAGGGGGTGGCTTGCTTGGGCGAGGGGGCGCCCGGGGAGGAGTCCGAGCTGGACTCTCCTCGGCGTCCGTGCCGGGCACGGCGGCGCGGGCGAGGGAGGCGGTGGCGCGGGCGGGCCGGCCTGGCTCGACTGGGCTTCGGCCCAGTCGGGCGCGGGGAGTTTTTTTTAAACAATTTCACCGGCAGAAATAAAATCCTAGAAAATAAAATAAAAATGTCAAAATGTCAAAACAAATTTTCACCGTCTAAATAAAATATTTAGAACGAGATGAACATTTTCTTGGCCCTAAAATGAAATTTTGAAAACGTGCATTTTTTCTAATGCAAATAAAATCCAAATAAAATAAATAAATGATTTTAATATTTTTCCTCCAATGTTTCAATTATTTTGGAGAAGTCATATTATCTCCTCTCTTATATTTTAATACGAAATATTTTTCGGAGAGAAAAATAATTAAAATAAAAAATCCTCGTTTCATTATTTGATAAAAATCAAATACGAAAACCGGAAAATCCCCAACTCTCTCCGAGGGTCCTTGAGTTGCTTAGGATTTTGAGGATTGCGAAACGAAAATGCAATAAAATATGATATGCATGGATGACCTATGTATAACATTCCAAATTGAAAATTTGTGATGTTACAAACCTACCCCCCTTAAGATGAATCTCGCCCTCGAGATTCGGGTTGGCTAGAAAATAGGTGTGGGTGGTCTCTGAGTAGATCATCCTCTCGTTCCCAGGTGGCTTCATCCTCGGTATGGTGGCTCCACAGAACTTTGTAAAACTTGATAACCTTGCTGTGGGTGACTCGGCTGGCAAACTCAAGAATCTTAACTGGCTTCTCCTCATAAGTCAAATCACTGTCCAACTGAATCGCCTCTAACGGTACTGTATCTCTTAACGGTATATCGGCCATCTCAGCATGACACTTCTTCAACTGGGAAACGTGAAACACATCGTGAACTCCTGACAATCCCTCGGGTAATTCCAACTTGTAGGCAACTTCTCCCATCCGTTCCAAAACACAATACGGTCCTACAAATCTTGGGGCTAACTTTCCCTTAACTCCAAAACGTTTCACTCCTCGCAAGGGTGATACTCGCAGATATGCTCTATCTCCAATTTCATAGGTTACCTCCTTGCGTTTTGAATCTGCGTAACTCTTCTGCCTGGACTGAGCAATCTTCAGTCTATCACGAATCAGTTTAACCTTCTCCTCAGACTCCTTGATCAAGTCTGGTACAAACAACTGCTAGTCTCCTACCTCATCCCACATCAACGGCGTTCTGCACCTGCATCCATACAGGGCTTCAAATGGTGCCATCTTCAAACTGGCTTGGTAGCTATTGTTGTACGAGAACTCTGCGTAAGGCAAATTGTCATCCCAGCTAGATCCATAATCTAGTGCACAGGCTCTCAACATATCTTCCAAAATCTGATTGACTCTCTCAGTTTGTCCATCCGTCTGCGGGTGAAACGTTGTGCTGAACTCCAATCTTGTTCCCAAAGTCTGGTGTAACTGATGCCAAAACTTTGAAGTAAACTGTGTTTCTCTATCTGATACGATAGTCCTTGAAACTCCATGCAGACATACGATCCTGGACATATATATCTTGGCCAGCTTCGCACTTGTATAGGTGGTTTTCACTGGGATAAAGTGAGCTACTTTGGTCAAGCGATCAACTACTACCCATATAGAATCATATCCTGCTTTGGTTCTGGGCAATCCAGTGATAAAGTCCATGCCAAGTTTATCCCACTTCCATTTGGGTATCGACATAGGCTATAACAGTCCTGCTGGCTTCTGATGCTCTGACATACATCACATACGGCTACATACTCGGCAATATCCTTCTTCATACCAGTCCACCAGAAATGTTCCTTCAAATCCAAATACATCTCGGTGTTTCCGGGGTGTATCAAGTATGGTGAGTCATGAGCCTCTTGAAGTATCAACTTCCTGATCTCAGTGTTATTGGGCACATAAACTCGGTCCTCAAACCATGAAGTATCGTGCTCATCCTCATGAAAACCTTTGGCCTTTCCTTTGCTCATCTTCTCCTTTATCTCGGCAATCTCTTTGTCATCCTTCTGAGCTTCTCAAATCTTGCCTAATAATGTAGACTGAACCTCCGTTGTTGCAACGAAACCTCTTGGAACAATCTCCAATCGAAGTTCCATGATATCCTCTGCTAACTCCTTCGGCAATCCCTTACTTTCAAGGATATTGGCATAACTCTTCCGGCTCAAAGCGTCTGCTACGACATTGGCCTTTCCTGGATGATAGTGTAGCTTCATGTCGTAATCCTTTATAAGTTCCAACCATCTCCTCTGCCTAAGGTTCAGCTCCTTCTGTGTGAAGATGTACTTCAAACTCTTTTGATCCGTGTACACATCACAACGATTTCCAATAAGGTAATGTCTCCAAGTCTTCAATGCATGCACTACAGCTGCTAGCTCCAAATCATGCGTGGCATAGTTCAACTAATGAGGTTTTAGTTGTCGTGAGTCATATGAAACAACTCTTCCGTCCTGCATAAGCACACATCCAAGTCCTAAGCGAGAGGCGTTGCAATACACTTGGAACTCCTTATGTATATCTGGCAATGTTAGCACTGGGGTTGTAGTCAAACGTTTCTTCAACTCCTGGAAACTTGCCTCGCAATCTTCCGTCCATTTGAACTTAGTATCCTTCTTCAATAGTTCAGTCATTGGCTTTGCAATCTTGGAAAAATTCTCAATGAACCTCCTGTAGTAACCTG
>NW_021271361.1:0-1251 GCF_002162155.2 Triticum dicoccoides
TATTGAATAGTTTGCACTAGAAATCACCTGACAAATATGCATATATGCAATATTTTTGGTCATATCCAAGGTAGTCATGTCCTCATCATCCTCCCCTTCTTGAAAATAAAGCCGTCCTCGGTGTTGCTTAATCTGAAATGTGGCTAACAAAAGAGACAAGGTGTACATGTTGTATATGTATATGTCATCCATTTTTACTTCCCTTGATTTTTGCATATATGACACATGAATAGATGAGTAACTTGCATAGTTCATAAAATCTAAAGCCAAAAAATTAGCACAAGAAGTAGAAGGCATGAAAATATTGCAACTCAGTTTGCACATATAAGTGAAGCTCTTATTCATTTCAAAAGATTGACAATGTTTATCATTAAACCATCCCAACATTGGTGAATAAACCTTACTTGCATCAAATTTACATGCTACAACATGCTTAAATAAGCAAAGATGCAATAAGTCATTCAACACAGAACCATCACCAAGATTAGAGGTCATATCAAAATGATTAAACATTGGTTCTTTTGCATCAATAGTTAATTCAATGGGTGCACTCAAAATTGTTGGTATTTCGGTTGTTTGATCACATGGCAAAGTCAAATTATCAACGTAGTCCTCTAAAATAGGTGGTGTGATCAAAGTAGTGGGTAGCTCATCAGATGGTGCATTCAAATTGACAAGGCATTCATCATTCTCATGTAGAGATGGAAGATCAGTACCTTTGTCATTACCTCTTATGATCAACTCAGATGATGTAGCCACTCTCGGGGGCGATGTGTCACATGGTGGAGGTGATGTAGTCCTGACAACAACGGATGTGGTTGTCATAGTATGCCTAGTAATTGAAGAAACAATCATATCAACTCTTGGAATGTGCACCGTGCGCTTGTTCTCCTCGTGGCCAACACGTCGTTTTATTTCCTGTTCAGCTTTGCAAGCAAGATGAAACAAATGGTCCATAGGATAACACTCTTCATGAATTAGTATCTCTTGAATATCACGGTTTAATCCTCCCCAAAATCTATCCATAAAATCATCTTCACTTTCTTCTAAAGAGGAATGCAACAAGGTAGTTTGTAAATCATCATAATATTTTGTTACAGTTTCACTACCTTGTTTTAAGTGTTGCAACTTCTTAATCATATCACGAGTATAATAAGCAGGGACGAAAGTATGTCGCATGGCAAGTTTCAAATCATCCCAAGTAGTAGGTATATAATCAGGGTGTAACCGACAATATTCACTCCACCAAAC
>NW_021271362.1:0-1085 GCF_002162155.2 Triticum dicoccoides
ATTGCATTCTACTACTAAGATGTGCCCTTTTGAAGTTGTGTATGGTTCCCTACCTCGTGCACCTATTGATTTGTTGCCTCTTCCATCTTCGGAGAAGGTTAATTTTGATGCTAAACAACGTGCTGAATTGATTTTAAAAATGCATGAGTTAACTAAGGAAAACATTGAGCGTATGAATGCTAAATATAAACTTGCTGGAGATAAGGGTAGAAAACATGTTGTGTTTGCACCTGGAGATCTTGTTTGGTTACATTTGCGTAAGGATAGATTTCCTGATTTGCGCAAATCAAAGCTAATGCCATGTGCTGATGGTCCCTTTAAGGTGTTAGAGAAAATAAATGATAATGCATATAAACTTGAGCTGCCTGCAGATTTTGGGGTTAGTCCCACTTTTAACATTGCAGATTTGAAGCCTTATTTGGGTGAGGAAGATGGACTTCCATCGAGGACGACTTCATTTCAAGAAGGGGAGGATGATGAGGACATCAATACAATTGTTACACCCACAGCCCCTGCTGCTATACATACTGGACCAATTACTAGAGCTCGTGCACGCCAACTAAATTACCAGGTACTTTCATTTCTTGGTAATGATTCTAATGTTCATGAGAATATGATGCTGTCTAAATTGGATACATTTGTTTTTCTTACAAATGAAGGGCCTAGCTTGGAGAAGGATGAACATTGGAGCAAGAACAAGCATGGAGATGATGGCATGCGCAAGGGGAACAAGAACGGAGTTACAAGTGATGATTTCAGGACTTTGAAGCCACCATAATGGGTGCATGAAGCCTTGGACGAAATATACAAGATGCCACTTCATAAATTTCGTCCCGAGGCTATTTTAGGTGCTGCGTCACCTTATTATTGGGCCAGGCCCATGTAATTTCGAAATACATAAGTATAGGCTATTTTTAGAGTCCGTATGTGTGGGGAAACAAGAGATAGGGTTGATTTCGGACTCCTCCACCAAGGGCCACGAAATTCCCCCCTCTTCCTCCATATATACAGCCCTTAGGGCATCGTTTAGACTTTGGGGTTTTGTTTAGATTAAAAGTTCGCCATAGCTGCAACTTCGCGTACTT
>NW_021271363.1:0-1268 GCF_002162155.2 Triticum dicoccoides
GATCTATCTCTATAGATTTTGATGCCTAATATATAAGCAGCTTCTCCAAGGTCCTTCATTGAAAAACTTTTATTCAAGTAGGCCTTGATGCTGTCCAAAAGTTCTATATCATTTCCCATCAAAAGTATGTCATCTACATATAATATGAGAAATGCTACAGAGCTCCCACTCACTTTCTTGTAAACGCAGGCTTCTCCATAAGTCTGTGTAAACCCAAACGCTTTGATCATCTCATCAAAGCGAATGTTCCAACTCCGAGATGCTTGCACCAGCCCATAAATCGAGCGTTGGAGCTTGCACACTTTGTCAGCATTCTTAGGATCGACAAAACCTTCCGTCTGCATCATATACAATTCTTCCTTAAGGAAACCATTAAGGAATGCCGTTTTGACGTCCATTTGCCATATTTCGTAATCATAGAATGCGGCAATTGCTAACATGATTCGGACGGACTTCAGCTTCGCTACCGGTGAGAAAGTCTCATCGTAGTCAACCCCTTGAACTTGTCGATAACCCTTAGCGACAAGCCGAGCTTTATAGATGGTCACATTACCATCCACGTCTGTCTTCTTCTTAAAGATCCATTTATTTTCTATGGCTCGCCGTTCAACGGGCAAGTCAGTCAAAGTCCATACTTCGTTTTCATACATGGATCCTATCTCGGATTTCATGGCTTCCAGCCATTTGTCGGAATCCGGGCCCGCCATCGCTTCTTCATAGTTCGAAGGTTCACCGTTGTCTAACAGCATGATTTCCAAGACAGGGTTGCCGTACCACTCTGGTGCGGAACGTGTCCTTGTGGACCTTCGAATTTCAGTAGGGGCTTGATCAGAAGTATCTTGATCATTTTCATTAACTTCCTCTCTAGTCGGTGCAGGCACCTCAGGAACATTTTCTTGAGTTGCGCCATTTTCCGGTTCAAGAGGTGATACTTCATCAAGCTCTACTTTCCTCCCACTTACTTCTTTCGAGAGAAACTCTTTCTCCAGAAAGGACCCATTCTTGGCAACAAAGATCTTGCCTTCGGATCTGAGGTAGAAGGTGTACCCAATAGTTTCTTTTGGGTATCCTATGAAGACGCATTTTTCCGACTTGGGTTCGAGCTTTTCAGGTTGAAGTTTCTTAACATAAGCATCGCATCCCCAAACTTTTAGAAACGACAGCTTAGGTTTCTTCCCAAACCACAATTCATACGGTGTCGTCTCAACGGATTTCGACGGAGCCCTATTTAAAGTGAATGCGGCAGTCTCTAAAGCATAGCCCCAAAA
>NW_021271364.1:0-1213 GCF_002162155.2 Triticum dicoccoides
GCAAACATATTATAATCTTCTGACATGTCTGTCTTGTCCTCCACTCCCACGATGTTTCTTTTCCCTGAAAGAACAATGTGGCGCTTTGGATCATCGCATGATGTACTGATCGTTTTCTTATCTTTCCGTTTCCTCGGTTTGCTACTCATGTCCTTCACATAGAAAACCTGAGCGACATCTTTCGCTAGGACGAATGGTTCGTCAAGGTAACCAAGATTGTTGAAATCCACCATTGTCATTCCGTATTGCTGGTCCACCTTTACCCCACCTCCTGTTAGCTTGAACCATTTGCACCGGAACAAAGGGACCTTAAAGGAGGGTCCATAGTCAAGTTCCCATATCTCCTCTATGTAACCATAATATGTGACCTTTTGCCCATTCTCGGTTGCTGCATCAAAGCGGACACCACTGTTTTGGTTGGTGCTCTTTTTATCTTGGGCGATCATGTAAAATGTATTCTCATTTATCTCATACCCTTGGAATGTCGTTATAGTCGAAGATGGTGTCTTGGCCAACATGTACAGCTGATCTACAACATCATTGTCATTCATTAAATGTTTTCTCAACCAACTGCCGAAAGTCTCCATGTGGGCCTTCCTAATCCAGGATTCAGGCTTCCCCGGGTTGTCCGAGCGTAAAATATTCTTGTGTTTCTCAAAGTACGGAGCCACCAAGCTGGAATTGGTCAGTACAGTGTGGTGTGCTTCAGTCAGAGAATGGTCGTCCATACATGTCGTTGATTTCCTTCCGATCGTGCCTTTTCCACTTAGTCTCCCCTCGTGCCGCGATCGAGGAAGACCAATCGGCTTAAGGTCAGGAACAAAGTCAACACAAAACTCAATTACCTCCTCATTTCCATAGCCCTTGGCGATGCTTCCTTCTGGCCTAGCACGGTTACGAACATATTTCTTTAATACTCCCATGAACCTCTCGAAGGGGAACATATTGTGTAGAAATACAGGACCGAGAATGAAAATCTCTTCGACTAGGTGAACCAAGAGGTGCGTCATAATATTGAAGAAGGATGGCGGGAACACCAACTCGAAACTGACAAGACATTGGATCACATCGTTCTGTAACCGTGGTAGATCTTCTGGATTGATTACCTTCTGAGAGATTGCATTGAGGAATGCACATAGCTTCACAATGGCTACTCGAACATTTTCCGGCAGGAGCCCCCTCAAAGCAATCGGAAGCAATTGCGTCATAATCA
>NW_021271365.1:0-512 GCF_002162155.2 Triticum dicoccoides
GGTCTCCTACCCCCTCCCGCTGCACCCCTACCCGACAAACTCTCTTGAGGCCACCCAAATTTACCAAAGTTAAAAGAGCGTTGTCATCGAGGCCACCCCAAACCCTTGAAGCATTGTGTCGAGGCCACCCCAAACCCTTGAAGCATTGTCTAGGCCACCCCAAACCCTAGAGAAGCAGCATCGAGGCCACTAACATGATTCCTTATTGTGATTAGCTAGCTAGTTCTACATTTGCAACTAATATATATCCATTTGTACCATGTTTGAATAATAATTGACATGTTGTAAATATTTGCAGAAACTATGGAGCACTCCCGAGACGAAGCAACAGAAGCAATGTTGGGGGAGATAATCACAGAAGGAAGTGATGGCGTTGCGTCATTTTTCAATGACACCGTTGGTCAGGAAGGACTGGGTGAAGAAGAGGGCTATGTTCACGATGGCTCCGGCCCATTAATGTCGATACAAGAAGAGGGCTATGTTCATGATGGCTCCGGTGACCCAATGGATGT
>NW_021271366.1:0-1113 GCF_002162155.2 Triticum dicoccoides
AGTATCTTCCACTTCTACTATGGCAATTGCAATGGGAAAGATACAATCGTTAGGATCAACTCCAACAGCTGTCAGCATCACTCCACCATACTTGTTCTTAATGTGACACCCATCAATGCATATAATGGGCCTACAAGCTAGCAGAAAACCCCTTTTGCATGCATCTAAGGACATGTAGCAGTTATCAAACTTTCCATTGTTTGCATGCACAAGCATGGTACTGCCAGGATTTGATCTTCTGATTTCAGCTGCAAAGTCCCACAGTAAATTATACTGCTCAAGTTCATCTCCATGAATTATCTTTAGTGCAATCCTCCTTGCTCTAGCTAGCTTACTTCTAGTAGGTTGCATGTTGTAGTCCAATTGAACAAGTCTGCCAAAGTTTTGCAGTGTCATCTTCTCATCTGCTCTAAATGTTTCCACATACTTGCCAGCCAAATATCTTGATGTAAATTGCTTGAGTGCCCACTCTCTTTCACATGTATGCTCACCCACATACTTCTTCACAACCCATGCTTTGGTCCTGCTGTCAGGTGCAGCAAATAAGAACCAGGGACAATCTCCAACACACCTTCCCTTATCCTCTGCTTATCATTCTTTATGTAATGAATTTGCACTCTTTGCTTCACAATGTACTCCTGAATTGCTGCTCTTAGTTCAATGACAGACAAGAACACCATGCCTATGTGAAAATTGACTTCTTTCATGTTCTCAGGCCTCCACCTTTTCAGCTTCACTTTCTTTTTCATTTTTTTCCTTCCTTGTGCATCTACTACTTCCACTTCCTCTGCTGAATCACTATCTTCAAGCTCTGAACCTTGTAGCTCCTGCAGTTCATCTGTATCATAGTCACTGTCCTGCTCCCATTCAGATTTCTTCTTTTTTTTCTTCTCAAATTTTTCATCAACCCATTCTTCATATAGATCATCATCATCTTTGCCTACTTCATTGTCAGAGTCTACCCAGTCTGAATCCCATTCACTGTCATCACTATCACTGTCATTGTCATTTTCATTGGGGATTTCTTCTTCTACCACAAGTTTCCTCCTGCTTCTTCTAAGCTCATGTCCAACATTTAGTCCCACTGGTGGAACACTGCTACTCCCTTCATTG
>NW_021271367.1:0-1398 GCF_002162155.2 Triticum dicoccoides
TAAACCCAAAGTGGCACAGACTTACAGGGACATGCATCCATGACCCAGCTTCGAACGTGTCGGTCATCAGCAAGTGGGTCCGGGCTGTAGCACTGGGCTAGCAGGACTCCGGTAAACCGGGCTGTAGCGGGCTAACAGGACTCCGGTACTCAAAGCGTGACATTTCCCCGAAGGGACAGACACAGGAACGAAGAAGGACACATGCCGGCCAGCCTAAGTGTTCCAGAGCAGTAGCAAGCTACCATGGCTCAGCGGTAACACTAGGAGACATTTCCCGGTAAGAGAGGCTACTAAAGATAAACAACTAGATAGTCAGATCCCACACATACCAAGCATTTCAATCATACACACACTATGCTCGATATGTGCAAATACAACGAAGCATCACAACATGACTCTACGACACAAGTACTTTATTTAAGGCTCAAGGAGCCATACATAACATACACCAAGGTACGGGTCTCACGACCCAACATACAAGTCATACAGTCATACAAACCAGCAGCGGAGGTAACTTGTCTGAGTACAGACAACTAATAAAATAAAAGAGGCTCGGAAAGCCTAGCTATACTACGTGGTCCTTCACAAGCTCAGGGTCACCACCTGGGTCTTTAGCCTACTCGTTGATGTCAACGTCTACATAGAACCCATCAGAAGGGGTTGCAGCGTCTTCTGTAAAAAAATGTAAATTATAGCAACATGAGTACAAAGGTACTCAGCAAGACTTACATCAGACCCTACATACATGCATGTTATCAAGAAGGGTTGGTGGAGTTATTGCAGCAAGCCAGCTTTGACTCTTGGCTAGACTATCCTACGATACTCCAACTTGAAATGGTTTTGCGCACACGAGTCCACTACTCATCACTTCAATACACTACCGAGGATCCACCTCCGTCTTCCTACGGAAGAGCCATCCTCGGCACTCACACTTATCTTGAGGCTTTTAACAGTTTCCATTTACTTGTCTATGAACTGTATAGGCAACCAAGTAGTCCTTTACCGCGGACGCGGCTATTCGAATAGATTATGATAACCCTGCAGGGGTGTACTTCTTCATACATGTTTCCACCACTTAGCGTCTGCACACGACATGTGCTCGGCAGACTTCAAGCGAAAGCCGACGTGGGTGTAGACCACGACCTACCTAAACACTTAAGCCTCTAGCCCAGGTTTATCGCCTATTCAGGTTCCATCCGCAGGGAGTCCGGCCGAGGTTTCCCATACGGCCCCGAACGATGTGAACAGGGTTCCCGAGATACCTAACGGGTATTCGGTACACCGTGCCACGTACCTACCGCATCACAGCCCACCCCTACGGTCAGCGCTGTCCACGGCCTCCAGTAGGCTACAAACACCAGAAACTACTTGCAACTCCTGGACAGAGAGCTAGGGTGA
>NW_021271368.1:0-984 GCF_002162155.2 Triticum dicoccoides
AAAATTTAGGGTTAGTTCATCATATCCGAACCAATCTGAGCCTTTGCATAATCTTTTTAGGGTTTTGCTTTGTTGAATTTGCGGTTGCATCGTCGTGTCTAGTTGCTGGTCTTAGAGTCTAGTCTTTTAGAGTTTCGAGTTCTGGTCATAAGTTGTCACGCCGCCGCCGCACCATCATCATCGCCCCTGCCATCTACCACCACCGCTCCGAATCCGTATCCATATACCACCACCAATCCGTGTCCATATACCACCACCGATCCATATCCATATACTACCACCGCTACCACCACCGCTGCCATATACCACCACCATATATCCACCACCAATCCGAGTTCCTTGCTTATTAGGGTTGTTTTCGAGATCCATCTAGATTCCGATTCGTGTTTCCTTGCCGGAGTAGGTTTCGGAAAAAAAAACAAAAAGGAGTCGGGTAGCCACGCTCCGTTTAGGCCCAAAATTTTTCGAAAACGCATTTTTCGAAAAATTTTCTGGCTATCCTATTTTTAGGTGTTTCTGAGTGTTTTGAGACAGGTGCCATTATAGGAAGTTTTTTTTGACCCGTTTCCAGTTTTTGGGTCCGGGCAGTCAAAAAAAAAATTTGTCAAAAAAAAATTTCGTGCCCATCCTGTCAGTTTGACCTAGGAAGAGTTTTGAGACACTCGCCATTATAGTGATTTTTCGCAAAAAAAAAAAGCAGCGCAAAAAAAAAGAGCGAAAAAAAAATTCAGAGTGTGCTTTTCCCTTGTTTACGTGCCGCGCCGTGATTTTGTTGGTGTTCTAGGCTCGCGTCTCTAGCACAGTCTAGCCTAGGACCAGCACAGTACCGTCGTTGAGCGTTTATTCAACTTTGCATCTCTGAATTGATTATTGCTGACCCTTTTTGCTACCATAGTATAAGCCTTCCCAGCTCCACATACATCTACGTCGTGCGTTTGACTCTCCCTGGTAATCGCTCTATCCAAGCTTTGAGAGTTTTGACTA
>NW_021271369.1:0-1392 GCF_002162155.2 Triticum dicoccoides
AATCGCACTCTATTGGATATGGTGCGGTCTATGATGTCTCTTACCGATTTACCGCTATCATTTTGGGGATACGCTCTAGAGACAGCTACATTCACTTTAAATAGGGCACCGTCTAAATCCGTTGAGACGACACCGTATGAATTATGGTTTGGAAAGAAACCTAAGCTGTCGTTTCTAAAAGTTTGGGGATGCGAAGCTTATGTCAAGAAACTTCAACCTGAAAAGCTCGAACCCAAGTCGGAAAAATGCGTATTCATAGGATACCCTAAGGAAACTATAGGGTATACCTTCTACTTAAGATCCGAAGGCAAGATCTTTGTTGCCAAGAACGGATGCTTTCTGGAAAAAGAGTTTCTCTCGAAAGAAGTAAGTGGGAGGAAAGTAGAACTCGATGAAGTACTACCTCTTGAGCGGGATAGTGACGCAGCACAGGAAACCGTTCCTGTGATGCCCACACCAACTAAAGAGGAATACCATGATAATGATCAAAGTACTTCGGATCAAGTTACTGCTGAACTTCGTAGGTCCACAAGGACACGTTCCGCACCAGAATGGTACGGCAACCCTGTCCTAGAAATCATGTTGTTAGACAACAATGAACCTTCGAACTATGAAGAAGCAATGACGGGCCCAGAATCCAACAAATGGCTTGAAGCCATGAAATCCGAGATAGAATCCATGTATGAAAACAAAGTGTGGACTTTGACAGACTTGCCCGATGATCGGCGAGCGATAGAAAACAAATGGATCTTTAAGAAGAAGACGGACGCGGATGGTAATGTTACCATCTATAAAGCTCGACTTGTCGCTAAGGGTTATCGACAGGTTCAAGGGATTGACTACGACGAGACATTCTCTCCCGCAGCGAAGCTAAAGTCCGTCCGAATCATGTTAGCAATTGCCGCATACTATGATTATGAGATATGGCAGATGGACGTCAAAACAGCATTCCTTAACGGGCATCTTAAGGAAGAACTGTATATGATGCAACCGGAAGGTTTTGTCGATCCTCAGAACGCTAACAAAGTATGCAAGCTCCAGCGATCCATTTATGGACTGGTGCAAGCATCTCGGAGTTGGAACATTCGCTTTGATGAGATGATCAAAGCGTTTGGGTTTATGCAGACTTATGGAGAAGCCTGCGTTTACAAGAAAGTGAGTGGGAGCTCTGTAGCATTTCTCATATTATATGTAGATGACATACTCCTGATGGGAAATAATATAGAATTTCTGGACAGCATTAAGGCCTACTTGAATAAGTGTTTTTCAATGAAGGACCTTGGAGAAGCTGCTTATATATTAGGCATCAAGATCTATAGAGATAGATCGAGACGCCTCATAGGTCTTTCACAAAGTACATACCTTGATAAGATTTTGAAGAGATTCAGAATG
>NW_021271370.1:0-1344 GCF_002162155.2 Triticum dicoccoides
TAGAACAACTTATCACTACTGTTTAGAGCAAATGAAGTGAATGACATTTAAATAACCACATATGGAGTTTGAATTTGAATCTTGGATTCAAACCAACTTCATTTAATCTGGTTTTAGGTGCATTAGCCCAAAACACATTCATATTGCCATGTCATAGCATGCATCATATTGTGCATTGCATTGATCGTGTCTTTTCTGTATTTGCCGGTAATTGTCCCCTCTCGATAGACGTGATACCGATGATGTGATCGATGACACCGATGAAGAGCTATGCTATCTTCAGAAGTGCCAGGCAAGCAAAACCCCCTTGTTCATTCCGATAAAATCCCACTCTCTCGCTCCTGCTCTCTTTTACTGCATTAGGACAACAACGACATATTTGTTACTTGCTGCGGTAGCTGAACCCCTTTATCCTTTGCATGACCTGTCATTGCCACAGTAAATAGATGAAACCCACTAGCATGAGTAGGAGTTGTTTGAGCTCTGATGTGCCTACTCATTCATGCTTGTTTGTCATGCCTGCTACTGCTTAGAGTTGAGTCAGGTCTGATTCATCGGGGATGAATCAGAGGCGTGTGAACATGTCCTACTGTGTGTGAGCTAAGCGTGTGAACACAATTTGGTAAAGGTAGCGGTGAGAGGCCATGTAGGAGTACATGGTGGGTTGTCTCATTGAAGCCGTCCTCAGGAACTGAGTTCTGTGTTTGTGATCCATGATTCAGCTACTACCATACATTGGGCCCTGAAATATGACCCCGCTCGACTTCTTATTCACCCTAGTCCTCTGTCCAGGAGTTGCAAGTAGTTTCTGGTGTTTGTAGCTTACTGGAGGCCGTGGACAGCGCTGACCGTAGGGGTGGGCTGTGATGCGGTAGGTACGTGGCACGGTGTACCGGACGCCCGTTTGGTGTCACGGAACCCTGTTCACATCGTTTGGGGCTGTGAGCGAAACTCCGGCCGGATCTCCTCATGGATGGAACCCGAATAGGCGATAAACCTGGACTAGAGACTTGAGTGTTTAGGTAGGTCGTGGTCTACACCCACGTCGGCTTTCGCTTGAAGTCTGCCGAGCACATGTCGTGTGCAGACGCTAAGTGGTGGAAACATGTATGAAGAAGTACACCCCTGCAGGGTTAACATCATCTATTCGAATAGCCGTGTCCGCGGAAAAGGACTTCTGGGTTGCTTATATCAGTTCATAGACAAGTGAAAGTGGATACTCTAAAATACGCAAGATAAGCGTGAGTGTTATGGATGGCGTTCTCGTAGGGAGACGGGAGCGGATCCATAGTGGTGTATTGATATGGTGAATATGTGGACTCGTGTGCGCCACCTCAAAAGAGT
>NW_021271371.1:0-1631 GCF_002162155.2 Triticum dicoccoides
TGTCCATTGTTTTATTTTTTAAGGGAACAATCTGGCCCATCTTAGGCCACTCGATATGCACCAGGAATATTTTGGCCCTCAAGTTTTCTGGCCCTGATTTGGATGTCGTTCTCAATCTTCTCAGTTGCTTCCCCTTCTTGGAAAAGTTCTATGTCATTGTAAGTGCTCATTTTTGTTTTCCTTAAATGTTGAAATAAATTCTTGATTCTCGTTTATATATTCTAGTCTAGTTAGCAACTGCCTATTTAACATGTATCTGGCATTTCCCAATGAGAGGAGTATTTGAAGGCAAAGATGAAGAACTTGCATCCTCAGTCTGACCCACTACTAAATCCAGTGAAATGCCTTGAGAACCATCTCAAAGTAATGGTGTTGAAGAATTACAAAGGTGGTGAGAAAGAAGTTGGCTTTTCCAATTTCTTTGTTTTGAATGCGAGTGGTGAAGGAAATCAACTTAACATGATTGCCATCGATGAGAATTGGATGATTGATCAACTCAGGCTGCTACAAGTAGAAACTAGAGCTTCTCAAGTCGCGCGGTTGAAATTCAAAAATGGTTATTCTCCCTAGCAGACCTATGTGTATACAAGTGATGTATCATAGACCATTTTAGTTGTTATTTTCCAAAAGGGTTCGACCCTCTTTCAAAGAGAGCATATGTGTGCTCTGTCAATTGTCTATCCTAATGAAGACTTCTTTTGCAGATTACGTTGATAGCTGATGATGTTGTGTGTGTCTTCTATTAGAAAGAAGTCGCGCATCTGCGCTGAGGACAACAGACTATGGTCCTTCTGTTTCTCATGTTCTGTAATTAGGGCTACTTTGGTAGCCTAGTGTGATACCTTTGGTCCACCTTTAACTATTTTTTTGTCCTTAACTCTCCTCCTCCCTCTTGTATATCTATGCACGTTTCTATATTAATGTTCCCTTAGTCACAGAGACGAAAAGTAGAGCCTTCTTGCCCAAATTTGTGATATACATGTCATAGAAAAGTCCTACCCGAGCATCCCACCTAGTCCCACGCAGTGTCTACGTGGAAATCATCAAGCCCAAGCCAATGAAAATCTAAGATTAAGCTAAAGAAGAATAAGCTAAAAAGAACCTTAAGGGAGCCTAGCTGCTAGTTGAAATACTTCGTGTGATAAAAAGTTGGTAGTGTATACATTGTACAAAGCAAACGTTGCACGCATTGCAAAATCCAAGTAAACCATTACAATCGAACTACACCAGATTTGTGTGTGAAATCATATATACAACTAACTGAATATGCCATTTATCTTTCTCATCCCCTTCCCCATGAGTCTCCTCACTTTTAGCAAAGTAAGTTGTATTTGGAGCTTTGCATCAGCCAGGGTCCAGGAATAAGAGTTACTAAGATGAAAAATTGGTTGAGCTCAGCCATAAATGAACCCATTAACTTTGGATATAAAAAGCACATGAAAGTTGTTGCTTTAACAACAGTAATTTCTTCTAATATCCTTGATCCCTTCACCTGCAATGAGCCGTAAATAGAACCAAAAATATTGTGTATGAACAAACATAATTTAGACAATTTGAGGAGAAGACTTTATTAGTTTCACAAACGTTCTCATACAGGGTGATTAACATAAACTATTATGAGTAAAACCTCA
>NW_021271372.1:0-973 GCF_002162155.2 Triticum dicoccoides
TCTTATTCATTTCAAAAGATTGAGAATGTTCATCATTAAACCATCCCAACATTGGTGAATAAACCTTACTTGCATCAAATTTACATGCTACAACATGCTTAAATAAGCAAACATGCAATAAGTCATTCAACACAGAATCATCACCAAGATTAGAGGTCATATCAAAATGATTAAACATTGGTTCTTTTGCATCAATAGTTAATTCAATGGGTGCACTCAAAATTGTTGGTATTTCAGTTGTTTGATCACATGGCAAAGTCAAATTATCAACATAGTCCTCTAAAATAGGTGGTGTGATCAAAGTAGTGGGTAGCTCATCAGATGGTGCATTCAAATTGACAAGGCATTCATCATTCTCATGTAGAGATGGAAGATCAGTACCTTTGTCATTAGCTCTTATGATCAACTCAGATGATGTAGCCACTCTCGGGGGCGATGTGTCACATGGTGGAGGTGATGTAGTCCTAACAACAACGGATGTGGTTGTCACAGTATGCCTAGTAGTTGAAGGAACAATCATATCAACTCTTGGAATGTGCACCGTGCGCTTGTTCTCCTCGTGGCCAACACGTCGTTTTATTTCCTGTTCAGCTTTGCAAGCAAGATGAAACAAATGGTCCATAGGATAACACTCTTCATGAATTAGTATCTCTTGAATATCACGGTTTAATCCTTCCCAAAATCTATCCATAAAATCATCTTCACTTTCTTCTAAAGAGGAATGCAACAAGGTAGTTTGTAAATCATCATAATATTTTGTTACAGTTTCACTACCTTGTTTTAAGTGTTGCAACTTCTTAATCATGTCACGAGTATAATAAGCAGGGACGAAAGTATGTCGCATGGCAAGTTTCAAATCATCCCAAGTAGTAGGTATATAATCAGGGTGTAACCGACAATATTCACTCCACCAAACCAAAGCATAACCAGTGAAAGAACCAACCGCAACCTTAACCTTTTTATGTTCATTGAA
>NW_021271373.1:0-1541 GCF_002162155.2 Triticum dicoccoides
TTGCCGTTTTGTGGTGATGTATGAGGACATGAGAAGCGGAAGATGACACCGTTGGAGGAGAAGAAAGAGCGAAGGGAATGGTTGATGAACTCGCCACCATTATCACATTGCATCGCTTTGATGACTACATTGAATTGAGTGTGGACATATGTGAAAAAACATTGTAGTATGGTGGAGGTATCTGACTTGGCACGCATTGGAAAAGTCCAGGAGTAGTGAGTGAAGTCATCTAAAACAACCAAATAATATTGAAAGCCCGAAAAACTTACAACCGGAGATGTCCACAGATCACAATGAATTAAATCAAACGGTGCATAAGTTTTACTAGTGGAAGAGGAGAAGGGAAGGCGAGGCTGCCGGCCAAGCTGACACACACTACAGGGCGTGTGGGCGGGCTTATTACAATCAGTGAGAAAATCCTTAGACAAAGAAGCTAGGGTGTGGGCACTATGATGCCCAAGGCGACGGTGCCACAAATCCGGTGAGGAGGTGGCGGCGAGTAGAGCAGACGCCGGGGTCGGTTTATTGCCAATGAAGGGGTAAAGATCGCCATGGCTAACGGAGATCATGAGAACCCTCCGGATGCGAAGATCCTTCACAAGAAAACCATAGGGGTAAAACTCAATAGAACAAGAATTATCTTTAGTAAAGCGACGAACAGAAATGAGGCTAGTGATGACATGTGGTGAGACGAGTATATCAGTGAGACGAAAGTCGGAGGGAGATAGTGTGGTGGAACCAGTGGCTGTGACAGGTAAGTGGTGACCATTGCCAACGACTATGCGAGATGGAACATGCAATAACGAAGAACTAGACGTTGTCAAGTTACCTTGGTTGCCTGTCACATGGGAGGAGGCGCCACTGTCGAGGTACCACTCCGGGGCGGGGTTGGAGGGGAACCCGCCGTTGCTGTAGGCGGCGTTGAGCATGGCAAGATGCTCCCAAGATGGTGGCTGCTGCTGGTACGCCGCTGGTGGTGAAGGAGGAGCGGCCTGGTACACGGGGTAGGCATGGGCGTGTGAGCCGGGGCGCGGACCGAGGACGCCGGCGGCGTTCGGTGGCACCCAGCCTGATCGTGGAGAAGGCAGCGCCATGCCGTAGGGCGCGAAGTAGCCGGTGAAGGGGGGGAGGGGGAGCTGAGAGGGCTGGCCCCGGCCACTGTTGTCGCCGCGGCCACGGCCGCGCCCGCGCCCGCGCCCGCGACCACATCCACCGCCATCAGAGGCGCGTCCAGGGGGTGGCTGCTGGGGAGGACCTTGGGAGCGATCGGGAAGGCGCTCACCAGCGCGATTGCCGCGATCGCCCGAGCCGCGCGCGCCTGAGCCTGAGCCGCTGCTCTGGCCGCGGTCACCACCGGAGAGAGCGAACACCGAGGCACCCTCCTCGGCGGCGCGCTGAGCCTGAGATTCCTCGGCGAGGATGATGCGGGAGAGGACAGTGTCGAAGAGGAGCTCCTGATCGCCGAGGACGACACGGATAGTGTCAAGGCGCTTGTCGAGGCCGTGGAGGAACTGGGTGCGGAGATCGACCTCGGTGACGGC
>NW_021271374.1:0-1233 GCF_002162155.2 Triticum dicoccoides
TGAGTTCAAAATTTCTAGGCTCAAAATAAGTTGGTATTTCATTGCATGTCTGGTAGTTTCTTCTTAGCTAGTCATGTTCCAAGGCTTAATGCCTAATATTAATGGTTATGCTGTTTTTTGTGTGCAGTGGACCCAACCATGCCCATGGTGTCCAGGCAGTACAAAAAGAGAGCCCTGAAGAAACCAAGGCGAAGATTCATCTGGTTGTTGCCGACCCTTTCGAACCCGGCAATGCTTCAGCAAACATGTGAATTGGTATCTATCATAGAAGCAGACACACAATCTGGATGAGAAGCTGAGTATGGTTGAGTTGAGTGCTGTCGACCATGAGAGAGAGGATCCTATAACTTTGAACACTTCTGTTTTGTTGGTGACTGCAGGATGCAATGTTTAGTGGTTTTGTTCAGCACCCTACTGTTGCAAATCAAATCTTTTTGAACTGCTGTGTTTTTGTCTTTGAACATGTTGTTTTGTTGTCTACATTTGATCTGGGAAATACAGGTCTAAATGTTTTGGGCCTGTGTGAGTTGCTGCCATGTTGTACAGTACAATAGCCATATTTGCCCTTTGTCTCAACTAAACAAACCAGTTCAAGTTTAGGTACAAGATATTGTATTCTTTTTGTTCTTGTTAAGAGTTTATGAGAAAAAATTCTGATGGGCATGAACATGAGCATCAAATAAGGCGTAATCCTCTGTCCCTCTTCTTTTTTGGTCCTCCTCAAAGCTCAATAAAACATGTGCAGTAGTGCAGGTGAAATTTTGTTTGCTGGAATCCAAAAAAGAGGAACTCAAACTCATAATTTGTTGGAACCCAAAATGTCCAGCTCAAACTCATATAACCTCGGTACTGATTTGTTTCTTGAATCCAAAAAAGAGCAACCCAAATTCATATAAATTTACACTGCCTTAGTTAATATTTTGTGAAAGGTCGGTGATCCCTATAAATAAAAGGTTGATGCTCCATTTAGCTCTAGTTGTTGGAAACCTGCTATCATCATCATCATCACATCATAAAATGCCCTAGGGATGCCCACTAGCTGGCAAGTTCCACCTCATCGATCCGTGGCCTCCTTGTTCTCTACACCAGCCAGCAAGGGTGTGCTTGTGCCACCTCACTGATCCACGACACTGCTACCTCCTCGTTCTCTCTGCCATGCTTCTAAGACCATCACTATATATACTAGGGATAGTTACCCATCCGCGTGCGGGGTGCGCGTGCGACTTGGACTTG
>NW_021271375.1:0-1232 GCF_002162155.2 Triticum dicoccoides
CTTCCATATTACACATCGCTGGTTATGTGGCCCTTCGCGAGCTGTTTCTGGGCTACGAAGCTCATTTTGAGCTGTGGAAGAGGCTATTCTGCCTTGTGCCCCGTACACAGAAGGGGTCATTATATCAAGTGGACGGAGCCGAAATATGGCGCATCGCCGAGACCGGTTACCTGTCCGGTACCCCAAAGAAGACGTCCGAAGACTGGCCTTCAGAATGGTTTTATATGGAGGACGTCCCCCTTCCGGATCCTATTCGGATTGGTCTTCCCGAGTTCGACAATGCCCCTTTCAAGAAACGCCGAAGCTGGCGCCCACGGAGCCCTCAGGAGGAAGATAATGGATAAGTCCTTTACCTGATGTGCCAGATAAAGGTGCTGGCTCGATCAGGACTGACAATAACCGAGGTTATGTCAATATGCATAATGCGGGGGGTGCAGCCACTTCAATATCGAGGCCACCCCATGTCGCACTTCAACGGGGAAGATGATGCCACTCGCTGCGGGCGTAAGGGACCGGACTCAGTTGCTGCTCTAGCAAAAATTTTGTTCGATTTGTATAAGGGAGAGGAAGAGGAGTTCATACGCATTAAGCCATGGGATGGATTATCCATGTACAACCCTCCAAGTTGGGTCAGTTGCCACTCTTTACTCCCATCATTCCCGCATTCATCGTCATATGTATTTACCTTGCCATTTCATGGCAGGAACTGCGAAAAGCTGTAAGGGAGGTTAACAGCCCGCCTCCACAACCGGAGGACCCTGACCGGGCCCTTGATCCCGGACTCGAAGAGGATCCGGACATATTTTTGGAGCTGAATCGATAGGATATTCTATCAATTAAGCTGTGATGATGCCATGGTGGCCATCATAGCTGACTATACTGGGCTACTCCCCGCCTCACATGTAAGTAAAACCAGAGTCCCAACTTCCAAGAAGGATCCCCTTTTATGCACTTCACCTACCGTACACGTATGGTGTTTTACAGGGAAGGCCCTCGGGAGGCCATGCCGAACCCGCAGTGACTCGCCAACAAGGGGCACCGAAGCCGGGTAGGCTAAAAAGGAAGGTAGTCCGGACAGAGACGTCGGCGCAGAGGTATGATACAAAACCTCGCTCCGTGGGTGTCGTCTTTTAAAACAAAATAACACCCATGTTTCCTAGAAGGAAAAATGCTTGCCGGACCATATCCGGAGAGGTTGCCGATCACGCCTCCACCAGTCGGGCTCCAGGGCC
>NW_021271376.1:0-1054 GCF_002162155.2 Triticum dicoccoides
TATCGAATAGAACTGATGCTGGGTGACAATTGACAAGGAGTGTACCAAGAACGACATCTGGATCATCATGAGCGTCTTTAGCTGAGACGTGATGCACACGTCCACGTTCAGTGGGAACTGACTTGACACTGATCATCTTGCGTGATGGCTTAATACAGCCAACAGTCTTCTCGGGCTGGGGTGGAGCATAACTAGTCTGAGAGCAATCACGTGCATAGTGTCCTGGCTTCCCGCATGTGAAGCAAGTCCCTGAGGTTGGACGTGGACCCGCACTAACAAGCGGTCTACCAGTAGGCCCGGGTGGAACATACGACTGGGCTGGGGAAGGCACCACATAGGATGGCCTCGGTGCATATCCGGAAGGAAGAGCGGAGTTTGGAACCCAAATCCGGCGCTTCTGGGAACTAGAGCCAGAGAGAGATCCCAAATCACGGGTGTGCTTACGAGACTCCTCGTAAGTGAGTTGAGTTGTCTCTGCATTGATGGCCTTGTTCACAAGGGCTTGGAATGTATCACAATGATGCAGGTGGAGATCACGACGCAACTTGGGGTTGAGACCCTTCCGGAACCTAGCCTGCTTCTTGGCGTCCATGGACACTTCTTCTGTGGCATAACGGGCGAGGTTCTCGAACTCTCTGCTATAAGCATCAACAGCCATCTTACTCTGGGTGAAACTACAGAACTCTTCTCTCTTGCGATCAAGAAGGGCCTGGGGAATGTGATGCTCGCGAAAAGCCTCAGTGAAATCCTTCCAGGTAGGAATCTGGCCAGCTGGAAGCATAGTCTCATAGTTCTGCCACCAAAGACTAGCAGGACCTTCCAGGTGGTATGTGGCATAAGTGACCTTGTCATCTTCAGCTACGCTCGCGGAACGCAGCTTATGGGTGATGCTACGGAGCCAGTCATCTGCATCGAGTGGCTCGATGGAATGATGAAAGGTAGGTGGGTGCAAACGAATGAAGTCATGAATGGTAGCAGACCCTTTGAACTGATGTGCGGTGTTCTCCTCGATACGTGCCAACAAACGATTAGACTCACGCTTGTTCCTCTCCAT
>NW_021271377.1:0-1417 GCF_002162155.2 Triticum dicoccoides
TGAGTACCTTTGTACTCATGTTGCTATAATCTACATTTTTACAGAAGACGCTGCAACCCCTTCTGATGGGTTCTATGTAGACGTTGACATCAACGAGTAGGCTAAAGACCCAGGTGGTGACCCTGAGCTTGTGATGGACCACGTAGTATAGCTAGGCTTTCCAAGCCTCTTTTATTTTATTAGTTGTCTGTACTCAGACAAGTTACTTCCGCTGCTGGTTTGTATGACTGTATGACTTGTATGTGGGGTCGTGAGACCCGTACCTTTGTGTATGTTATGTATGGCTCACTGAGCCTTAATTAAAGTACTTGTGTCATAGAGTCATGTTGTGATGCTTCGTTGTATTTGCACATATCGAGCATATTGTGTGTATGATTGAAATGCTTGGTATGTGTGGGATCTGACTATCTAGTTGTTTATCTTTGGTAGCCTCTCTTACCGGGAAATGTCTCCTAGTGTTACCGCTGAGCCATGGTAGCTTGCTACTGCTCTGGAACACTTAGGCTGGCCGGCATGTGTCCTTCTTCATTCTTGTGTCTGTCCCTTTGGGGAAATGTCACGCTTTGAGTACCGGAGTCCTGTTAGCCCGCTACAGCCCGGTTTACCGGAGTCCTGCTAGCCCAGTGCTACAGCCCGGACCCACTTGCTGATGACCGACACGTTCGAAGCTGGGTCATGGATGCCTGTTCCTGTAAGTCTGTGCCACTTTGGGTTTACGACTAGTCATGTCAGCCCGGGCTCTTTATCATATGGATGCTAGCGACACTATCATATACGTGAGCCAAAAGGCGCAAACGGTCCCGGGAAAAGGTAAGACGACACCCGTGGGGATACCGTGCGTGAGGCCGCAAAGTGATATGAGGTGTTACCAGCTAGATCGATGTGACATCGAGTCGGGGTCCTGACAGCGTTGGCATCAGAGCCGGACTGCCTGTAGGTTCTTCAAGCCAAACTGGTCGATGTTGAGTCTAGAAATTCTTTAGTTATATGTAGGGGAATTGTTTGTGGGATGGAACGTAAGGCTCTTTTTACTCCTTATACCTTATGACTTCTGATCTGAGTCAGTCCATTCTTCTACCGGGGGTTAAGGAATTAGGATCTGTTCTCTCTATCAGGATCACGAGTTACTAATCAGTAGTACCTTATAAGTTTGGTGGTTACAAGCCTAGTTCAGATCTACTACCACATTATGTTGCCAGAATGGTTTCAGAACTTTGATATGATGATGTTGAGTGTGTACGAAATCCTTTGTCAAATGTCTCAAAATCCTTTTTGAGCATTTACAGCTGTTATGCTGCCGAAATTTTGCTAGAAATTCTAATGCCTTTGCATTATGATTGTGCTTTCAGATGGCCACTCGCGACCTCAATCAAGTGGTTCGCCTGACTCGATGCCTAGATGTACCCGGCCATACTGC
>NW_021271378.1:0-4267 GCF_002162155.2 Triticum dicoccoides
AAGATGTAATGCAGAATTGTAAAGAAGGAAGAATGTGGAACAAGTTTGTTGTTAACGATGGATTTGTGTTTTGTGCTAACAAGCTATGCATTCCAGCTAGCTCCGTTCGTCTTTTGTTGTTGCAGGAGGCGCATGGAGGAGGATTAATGGGACACTTTGGCGTGAAGAAGACGGAGGACGTACTTGCTACACATTTCTTTTGGCCAAAGATGAGACGGGATGTTGAGCGTTTTATTGCTCGCTGCACTACATGTCAAAAAGCTAAGTCACGACTCAATCCTCATGGTTTATATATGCCTTTGCCTGTACCTAGTGTTCCTTGGGAGGATATATCTATGGACTTTGTTTTAGGTTTACCTCGAACAAAGAAGGGGAGGGATAGCATATTTGTTGTCGTAGATAGATTCTCGAAAATGGCACACTTTATACCATGTCATAAAAGCGATGATGCTGTTAATGTTGCTGATTTGTTCTTTCGTGAAATTATTCGCTTGCATGGTGTGCCAAATACTATTGTTTCACATCGTGATACTAAATTTCTTAGGCACTTTTGGAGATGTTTATGGGCTAAGTTGGGGACTAAACTGCTTTTTAGTACTACTTGTCACCCCCAAACTGATGGACAAACTGAAGTAGTCAATAGAACGTTGTCTACTATGCTTAGGGCTGTTTTGAAGAATAATAAGAAAATGTGGGAGGAATGCTTGCCTCATATTGAATTTGCTTATAATCATTCATTGCATTCTACTACTAAGATGTGCCCTTTTGAAGTTGTGTATGGTTTCCTACCTCGTGCACCTATTGATTTGTTGCCTCTTCCATCTTCGGAGAAGGTTAATTTTGATGCTAAACAACGTGCTGAATTGATTTTAAAAATGCATGAGTTAATTAAGGAAAACATTGAGCGCATGAATGCTAAATATAAACTTGCTGGAGATAAGGGTAGAAAACATGTTGTGTTTGCACCTGGAGATCTTGTTTGGTTACATTTGCGTAAGGATAGATTTCGTGATTTGCGCAAATCAAAGTTAATGCCACGTGCTGATGGTCCCTTTAAGGTGTTAGAGAAAATAAATGATAATGCATATAAACTTGAGCTGCCTGCAGATTTTGGGGTTAGTCCCACTTTTAACATTGCAGATTTGGAGCCTTATTTGGGTGAGGAAGATGAACTTCCATCGAGGACGACTTCATTTCAAGAAGAGGAGGATGATGAGGACATCAATACAATTGTTACACCCACAGCCCCTGCTGCTATACATACTGGACCAATTACTAGAGCTCGTGCACGCCAACTAAATTACCAGGTACTTTCGTTTCTTGGTAATGATTCTAATGTTCATGAGAATATGATGCTGCCTAAATTGGATACATTTGTTTTGCTTACAAATGAAGGGCCTAGCTTGGAGAAGGATGAACCTTGGAGCAAGAACAAGCATGGAGATGATGGCATGCGCAAGGGAAACAAGAACGGAGTTACAAGTGATGATTTCAGGACTTTGAAGCCACCATAATGGGTGCATGAAGCCTTGGACGAAATATACAAGATGCCACTTCATAAATTTCGTCCCGAGGCTATTTTAGGTGTTGCGTCACCTTATTATTGGGCCAGGCCCATGTAATTTCGAAATACATAAGTATAGGCTATTTTTAGAGTCCGTATGTGTGGGGAAACAAGAGATAGGGTTGATTTCGGACCCCTCCACCAAGGGCCCCGAAATTCCCCCCTCTTCCTCCATATATACAGCCCTTAGGGCATCGTTTAGACTTTGGGTTTTGTTTAGATTAAAAGTTCGCCATAGCTGCAACTTCGCGTACTTCGTTTGTGTTCAACGACCAGACAAAGGCGTCACAGAACCTGACGAGGACATGACTACCTTGGATATGACCAAAAATATTGCATATATGCATATTTGTCAGGTGATTTCTAGTGCAAACTATTCAATAATCTATTTATGTTATCTAGAACAAAAATACTTCACACACTTTTGTGTTTTGTCTAATTGCAGGTGTATGGGACATTTGTACAATCCACATATGAAGATAAGGAAGAAAGAGATGTTTATTTGCTGTCCAAAAAGTTCTCTCACGTCACTTTTGGCCCAAGAGAAGATAGAGTCCAAGTCTCTCACGTTCTGGATTCAGATTCGGACTGCACAGACATACCTGACTCAAAACGCACACAAGTTTTTCATACGGACTCCGAATTGGGTGATTCTTTTTTTGTTGGAAACTAGATTTCGTGCACTTTCCAACCCAGTTGGAATCACCTTCAAATTCGTCCGGAGCGTTGAGTTGTGGACGAAACAATCTGATGCTGCAGCAGAATCCGAGTCAAACTACAAGTCCAAAGGTGTTACATCACCTCCACTTGGGCCCATTGGCCTTGTACGACCTAGATTTAGTTTTAGGCTGCCTTGGGACGTCCTCCCACCTCCTTGGCCGCCACCCCTTGCTCCTATATAAGTAGATCCATCTAGTAGCTTTTCCTTGGGGGATTTGTTTAGTTAAAAGTTAGCCATTGCAACTTCGTGTACTTCGTTTGTGTCCAACGACCAGACCAAGACCGCTTTCGGATCCCCACCATTATCAATACCTCATATATATTTGCAATATTCAGATTGCTTTATCATATTCTTGCTCGTTCTTCGATTGCTTGCAGGAATAGACCTTCGTGGTCAGGTTGATCGTGCACCGGCGTGGTCGATAACCTCTGGAGATTGGTTTAGCGATTGCTTAGGCGCAACGTCGTGCACGTTTGTAGTTGGATCGTCAAAGTCGTCTCCACCAAATCGATAGTTACCATCTCATCGAAAGATCGGGACACCCTCGCCTCTATCAAGTGGTATCAGTTTTCAGGTTGTTCGGTGAGAATTTCCCGTTTTTCCTAGATTAGATTTATTTTCTTACCTATTGTCCAAGAAAAAGCCACAAAACAAAAGTTAGATCTATTCATCATTTGTCCTAGCCAGACTGAGCCTTTGCAATTTTCTTTTCATTGTTTGCATTATTGAATTATCGGTTGCATCGCCGTGTCGAGTTGCTGGTCTTAGTGTCTAGTTCCTTTAGAGTTTCGAGTTCTGTTCATATTAGTCACGCAGCCGCTGCATCATTATCCCATCCGCTGTCCACCATCCCATCCACCAATTTCCACCATGTGCTACGCACTGTTTATTGTCATAATCATAGTTGAGGTCACTCACATCTTCGCCTGATCGAATCTGCATCTTATCTAGTTTGTCTTGGAAAGAGGGAGAAAAAGAATATAAAGAAAGAAAAGAGAGAAAAAAGGAAAGAAAAAAAAAAGAAAAAGAGGGAGAAGAAAGAAAAAAAAAAGCGTGAGAAAAAAAAAGAGAGAAGAAAAAAAATTGGATCTATCTAGAATCAACCTCGTACCTGAATTCGGATTGGAATCTGTTTTGCGCACTGTTCAGTAAAACAGGTGTATCTTCCTCATACGAAGTCTGATAGAGGCGAGGGTGTCCCGATCTTTCGATGAGATGATAACTATCGATTTGGTGGAGACGACTTTGACGATCCGACTACAAACGTGCATGACGTTGCGCCTTAGCAATCGCTAAACCAATCTCCTGAGGTTACTGACGATGCCGGAAGCACGGTCAGCCTGACCACGAAGGTCTATTCCTGCAAGCAATCGAAGAACGAGCAAGAATATGATAAAGCAATCTGAATATTGCAAATATATATGAGGTATTGATAATGGTGGGGATCCGTAAGCGGTCTTGGTCTGGTCATTGGACACAAACAAAGTACACGAAGTTGCAATGGCTAACTTTTAACTAAACAAATCCCAAGGAAAAGCTACTAGATGGATCTACTTATATAGGAGCAAGGGGTGGCGGCCAAGGAGGTGGGAAGACGTCCCAAGGCAGCCTAAAACTAAATCTAGGTCGTACAAGGCCAATGGGCCCAAGTGGAGGTGATGTAACACCTTTGGACTTGTAGTTTGACTCGGATTCTGCTGCAGCATCAGATTGTTTCGTCCACAACTCAACGCTCCGGACGAATTTGAAGGTGATTCCAATTGGGTTGGAAAGTGCACGAAATCTAGTTTCCAACAAAAAAGAATCACCCAATTTGGAGTCCGTATGAAAAACTTGTGTGCGTTTTGAGTCAGGTATGTCTGTGCAGTCCGAATCTGAATCCAGAACGTGAGAGACTTGGACTCTATCTTCTCTTGGGCCAAAAGTGACGTGAGAGAACTTTTTGGACAGCAAATAAACATCTCTTTCTTCCTTATCTTCAT
>NW_021271379.1:0-1588 GCF_002162155.2 Triticum dicoccoides
AATTGTCCACGAAACGGGCCAGAATTGGCCAAAACTACTAGTATTGATGACCGACATGTAAACGCACCCCGGGGATCGTTAATCGTGGAAATCACATCGGGGCCCCAAAACAGTGAGTGTTGATGACCGACACATAAACGCACCTTGGGGTTCAACAACTATGGAAATCGCTTCGGGAGCCCTAAATGGTGAATAATAGCCCACGAATCGCGTCAGAATTGGCCAAAACTGTGAGTGTTGACGACAGAGACGCAAACGCACCCCGGGGATTGTAAATCATGGAAATCACTCTGGGACGCCAAAACGGCGAGTAATAGTACACGAAACGGACCAGAAATTGGCCAAAACAGTGAGTGTTGATGACCGACACCTAAACGCACCTTGGGGTTCCACAACTATGGAAATTGCTTCGGGAGCCCTAAATGGTGAATAATAGCCCACGAATCGCGTCAGAATTGGCCAAAACTGTGAGTGTTGACGACAGACACACAAACGCACTCCGGGGATTGTCAATCGTGGAAATCTCTCTGGGACGCCGAAACGGTGAGTAATAGTGCACGAAACGGACGAGAATTGGCCAAAATTGTGAGTGTTTATGACCGACACTTAAACGCACCGTGGAGTTCGTCAGTCGTAGAAATCACTCCGGGACCCCAAAACTAAGTAATAATGCAAGAAATGGCCAAAATCATGCTTGGACCCAAAAACAGAGTAATAGTCCAAGTAACGGGCCAGAATCGGCCAAAAATGCGAGTGTTGATGACCAACACGTAAACGGACCTTAGGGTTCAAACACTACGGAATCGCTTCGGGACCCCTAAATGATGAGTAATAGTCCACGAATCACGTCAGAATTGGCCAAAACTATGAGTGTTGACGACAGAGACGCAAACGCACCCCGGGGATTGTAAATCATGGAAATCGCTCTGGGATGCCAAAACGGTGAGTAATAGTACACGAAACGGACCAGAAATTGGCCAAAATTGTGAGTGTCATTGACCGACACGTAAACGCACCACGGGGTTCGTAAATCATGGAAATCGCGCTTGGACCAAAAAACAGAGTAATAGTCCAAGAAACGGGCCAGAATCGGCCAAAACTACGAGTGTTGATGAACGACACGTAAATGCACCCTGCGGTTCGTTAACCGTGGAAATCACTCCGGGGCCCCAAAATAGTGAGTAGTAGTCCATGAAACAGGCCAGAATCAGCCAAAACTGTGAGTGTTGATGACTAACACGTAAGTGCGCCTTGGGGTTCAACAACTATGGAAATCACTTCAGGCCCAGAAAACGGTGACTAAAAGTCCACAAAACGCGTTAGAATTGGCCAAAACTGTGAGTGTTCATAACCGACACGTAAGCGCACCCGGGGGTTCGTTAATCGTGGAAATCATTCCGGGGCCCCAAAACAATGAGTAATTGTCCACGAAACGGGCCAGAATTGGCCAAAACTACTAGTATTGATGACCGACATGTAAACGCACCCCGGGGATCGTTAATCGTGGAAATCACACCGGGGCCCCAAAACAGTGAGTGTTGATGACCGACACCTAAACGCACCTTGGGGTTCAACAACTATGGAAATC
>NW_021271380.1:0-1161 GCF_002162155.2 Triticum dicoccoides
GTAACACACCCCGAGTATGTTGATTTCAATAGTGATGAAGATGACTTGTTAGGTGATGATTTGCTTGTTGACAACTCTAGTGATGAATACTATGATGAAACGTCAATTAATCATGCTAATCAAGATAAAACGAATGACAATGATAAGGAGAATATTGAGGCTCTAACTAAAGAACTAAACACTCTTAAGTTAGCTCATGAAACTATCTTCGAAGATCATCGAGAACTTTTAAGAGCTCATGAGAAATTACGCTTTGAAAAGCTCAATCTTGAGCAAGAGCATGAGTTCTTAAAAGCAATCAATGATGATCTCCGCAAGAAAAGTTCTCCTTACATTGCCAAGCGTTTACTCTTATCCACTTACATGCCTCAAGTCAAGTCTAGTAACAAGAACAAGAAAGATTCTTCCTCTAGCAGTAACAATGATCATGCTAAATCCAATATTGTTGCTTCTAGTAGTTCTCTTGATTCCACTAATGATTCTCTTAGCCAAGTTACACTTGAGCAAGAAAATAGCTTATTGAAGGGAATTATAGAGAAAGGAGTGTACAAAAGCCTTGTCGGGAGTAAGAAATTCGAGGAAATTGTGCGCAAGCAAGGAATGCACCGGAAGAATCAAGGTGTTGGTTTTGAACGAAAGTTCAATGCCAATGGAGTTGAGTGGGAAGAAGATCAATACCCCAAGACAAAGTTTGTTCCCCAACAAGAGAAGTATGATACTTCTTTCAAGGGGACACACGCTCAAGATGATCTTCCACCACAAGACTACAAGCAAAAAGGCAAGGGCAAGCTTCAAGAGGAAATTGATGCATTTGAAGAAGCTCCTAAGACCTTAGTCAAGTGGATTCCCAAGACTACTTCAAGTTCCACTTCATCAAGTACGACTACAACTCCAAGGATTCCCATCAAGATGGTGTGGATCCAAAAGAAGAAGAACTAGAGAGTTCTTGAGGGTGACTCCGCCAACATACTTCACTCTTATCATTTTGGCAAGAACAAGTGCAATCAACTTCCACATCTTGCACTAGTTCAAGGAGTCACAAACCCTCTTGTTGGTAAGACAAGGGACAAGGTAACCTAAAAGTTTTCATGGACATCATCTTGTGTGTGCATCACTCTATGTCTATGGATATCCTTGTTTGTTCCTTGTGGGACTAACCCA
>NW_021271381.1:0-786 GCF_002162155.2 Triticum dicoccoides
CTTAGGGCATCGTTTAGACTTTGGGTTTTGTTTAGATTAAAAGTTCGCCATAGCTGCAACTTCGCGTACTTCGTTTGTGTTCAACGACCAGACAAAGGCGTCACAGAACCCCACCTTGATCAATAAAGCTTTCATCTTATATTCGCAATATCCAGATTGCAATCTTAGTTTCTTGCTTGTTCTTCGTTTGCTTGCAGGAAACAGACCCTCGTGGTCAGGTTGATCGTGCTCCGGCGTGGTCAATAACCTCTCGGAGTTGGTTTAGCGATTGCTAAGGCGCGACGTCCTCGCACGTTCGTAGTCGGATCGTCAAAGTCGACTTCCACCAAAGCGAAATCCACCATCTCATCGAAAGACGGGACACCTTTGCCTCTATCAAGTGGTATCAGATTTCCAGGTTGCTCGGTGAGATTTTACAGTTTTTCATAGTTTAGATCGAGTCTGTTCTTCATACCTACAGTCCACGAAAAAGCCACACAAAAAAATTGGTCGGGTAGCCACGCTCCGTTTAGGCCCAAAATTTTTCGAAAACGCATTTTTCGAAAAATTTTCTGGCTATCCTATTTTTAGGTGTTTCTGAGTGTTTTGAGACAGGTGCCATTATAGGAAGTTTTTTTTGACCCGTTTCCAGATTTTGGGTCCGGGCAGCCGAAAAAGAAAAAAAAAATTGGTCGAAAAAATTTCGTGCCCATCCTATCAGTTTGAGCTAGGAAGAGTTTTGAGACACTCGCCATTATAGTGATTTTTCGAAAAAAAAAGCAGCGCAAAAAAAAAAGAGCGCAAAAA
>NW_021271381.1:881-1737 GCF_002162155.2 Triticum dicoccoides
CAAAAAAAAAAAAAGAGGGAAAAAAATAAATTCAGAGTGTGCTTTTCCCTTGTTTACGTGCCGCGTCGTGATTTTGTTAGTGTTCTAGGCTCGCGTCTCTAGCACAGTCTAGCCTAGGACCAGCACAGTACCGTCGTTGAGCGTTTATTCAACTTTGCATCTCTGAATTGATTATTGCTGACCCTTTTTGCTACCATATTATAAGCCTTCCCAGCTCTACATACATCTACGTCGTGTGTTTGACTCTCCCTGGTAATCGCTCTATCCAAGCTTTGAGAGTTTTTGACTACAACGGTTGCCGATCACCGCCTGCTGCTGGGTAAGAACTGGTAAGAATTTGAGATTTGCTTGACGGATTTGTGATACACCACCACCACTTCTTAGTAGTCTGTAGGATCATATTCTTGTGTGTTTCTACTGCTGCTAACCATGCCAGGATCACAAGCCGACGAGATTGACTGGGAGAACTTATCGAACAAGGAGCTTCATGATAAGTTTCAGCAAATGATGACTGAACAGGTACAAGATGTGCTGAACAATTTTGAAGAGGCCATGGAGAAGATCACTGGCCTTGAGAAGACGTTCGAAACAAAGCTCGATAACAGATTTAATGAACTGCTTGCGCGTCTTCCACCACCGGCTGCACCTGTCGTACCTCTGCAACAACAACAACTACGCCCCCTTCCGAATCAGTATGGACGAGCACAGCGTGTTCCTATTGAGCTAGGACAAAATTCTGGTGCCGCTGTTACTGCTGTTGGTGCTTCTTTGGCTCCTGCTACTGCTCCTGCTGGTACCCAGGAGGATGATGAGTATGCGGGCGATTATGAGGATGAGGTTGATCAAAATCAGATCT
>NW_021271382.1:0-2387 GCF_002162155.2 Triticum dicoccoides
GTGTTTCTCACAGTAGGTCGCGTTTTTTGTCATGCATGTACATCCATGACAAATTTATGACAGAATCAAGATAGTCATACATATGCTGTCGTAGAAGTGTTCCATGACATTACCAAAATTATCATCACGGAAGTGTCCACTTCCATGACAATAAATCGCGCGTCACAGAAGTGCTTTCGTCAAGGGTGACCGACACGTGGCATCCACCGTAACGGAACGCCGTTAAGCTATTGGGTCGGGTTTTGAATCCGGTAACCCATTAACAGCCCCGACCAATGGGGATTTTCCACGTGTAAAATCATCATTGGCTAGAGGAAACACGTGTCGGCTCATAGTTGGGACAGATGTCATCCACTCATTGGACGGAAGGCGCCTATGATACGTCGACACGTGGCACGGCCCAACAGAGGCCCATTCCTGTGAAAAGGCCGGCCCAGTAAAAATTAGTAGGCCAGCCCATATAAGGCCTACTTGTGTCAGGTTCATTTAAGCCCACGCCCCATACGAGATGTGCCAATTCGGCCCGTCAACGGCCCTTTAAAGATTTGACACCATTGCAGCCCATCGTCAGTTCAAGCCCGTTAACAGCCCGCTATATATTTGGGCTCAATATCGGCCCAATGAGATTTCGGCCTGTTAACGGCCCATTTAATGGATGGGCCAATTTTCAGGATGTACATCTTTCGGCCTTTTAGCGACCCATTTAAATGTTGGGCTAATTTCCGGCCCGGTGTGTCTTTCAGCCTGTTGACGGCCCATAAATCTGACGGGCCATTTGTTGTCGGACCTGAGTTTCAGCCTTTTAGCGGCCCATTTAAGTGTTGGGCCAATTTCTGGCCCGGTGTCACTTTCAGCCTATTGACGACCCATAAATCAGTTTGGCCATTTGTAGTCGGACCTGAGTTTTGACCTTTTAGCAACCCATTTAAGTGTTGGGCCAATTCCCGGCCCTGTGTGCCTTTCGGCCTGTTAACCGACCATAAATGAGTTGGCCCATTTGCAGTCGGACCTTAGTTTTGGCCTTTTAACGGCCCATGCCCTTCATGGTCCAATACCAGCCCGGTTTCTCTTTCGGCCTGCTAAAGGCCCACAACACAGTTGGGCCATTTACAATACGACCTGACTTTCGTCCTCTTAGCGGCCCATGGTCTTCATGGTCCAGTACAAGCCCGTTGTCTCTTTCGGCCTGCTAAAGGCCTAGAGTATAGTTGGGCCATATGTAGCCCAAACTTAGTAACGGCCTGTTAATGGCCCGTGAAATAAATTGGGGCCACCTGCTGCCCGCTTCGATGTCGGCCTATTAACGACCCGGGAGGTAAGAGGGTTGACCGTTAACTTTTGGCCTAGTAACGACCCATTAACTTAATGGGCCCACTAAAGTTCGTACATGTCTTTAGGCCAAATTAGATAATTTGAGCCCATTACGACGAGCAATTATTGTTGGGGAACGTAGAATAAATTCAAAAAATTTCCTACGTAACACCAAGATCTATCTATGGAGAGACCAGCAACGAGTAGAAAGGAGAGTGCATCTACATACCCTTGTAGATCGCTAAGCGGACGCATTCAAGTGAACGGGGTTGATGGAGTCGTACTCGTCGTGATTCAGATCACCGATGATCAAGTGCCGAACGGACGGCACCTCCGCGTTCAACACACGTACAGCCCGGTGACGTCTCCCACGCCTTGATCCAGCAAGGAGAGAGGGAGAGGTTGAGGAAGACTCCATCCAGCAGCAGCACAACGGCGTGGTGGTGGTGGAGGAGCGTGGCAATCCCGCGGGGCTTCGCCAAGCACCATGGGAAAGAGGAGGAGGGAGAGGGGCAGGGCTGCACCAACGAGAGATCAAATCGCGTGTTATGGGCAGCCCCATGCCTCAATATATATAGGGGGGAAGGGGGCTGCGCCCCCTTTAGGGTTTTCCCACCCCTAGGGGCGGCGGCCAGCCCTAGATGGGTTTTCGGGTGCGGCCAAGGAGGGGGGAGGAGTCCATCCTCCCCAAGGCACCTCGGAGGTGCCTTCCCCCTTGAGGACTCTTCCCTCTAGGGTTCCCTAGGCGCATGGGCCTCTTGGGGCTGGTGCCCTTGGCCCATGTAGGCCAAGGCGCACCCCCTACAGCCCATGTGGCCCCCCGGGGCAGGTGGCCCCACCCGGTGGGCCCCCGGGACCCTTCCGGTGGTCCCGGTACAATACCGATGACCCCAAAACTTGTCCCGATGGCCGAAACAGGACTTCCTATATATAAATCTTTACCTCCGGACCATTCCGGAACTCCTCGTGACGTCCGGGATCTCATCCGGGACTCCGAACAACATTCGGTAACCACATACAAGCTTCCTTTATAACCCTAGCGTCATCGAACCTTAAGTGTGTAGACCCTACGGGTT
>NW_021271383.1:0-596 GCF_002162155.2 Triticum dicoccoides
TCCCGCGCGTCGAACGGTGGTGGTGGCCGAGCCTGGGGTGGCCGGTACCGTCGACGGCGAGCTCGTGAGCGGCGGCCGGAGTTCGGGTGCGGTCGGAGTCGGCGTTGCAGGGTGTTTGGGGAGGCGTTGGTGCGTGCTGCGTGCTCCTAGTGAGGCGTGGAGCACGATAGTGTGCTCGGTTGGGCGCTACGGTGACCGTGGCCACGACGGCGACATCGCCGGCGGCGTGGAGCTCTCGGCCAAGGTGGGGCTAAGGCCTAGAGGTCGAAAGAGACCCGGGAAGAAGGGGGAAACGACTCGGGGGCTCACCGCGGTTGCAGTGGGCGTCGAAGCGGGCTCGGAGACGCGCTGGAGACGGCGAATTCGTCGGCGATGATGGTCGGAGCCCGAGGAGGGGAACGGCGATGTGGCGGCGATGCAGGGCTTCCGGAGGCCCGTGGAGCGGTGGGGAGGAAGAGGGGGTTGCGGCGGAGCTTCTGAGCTAGTCGGGGGAGCGAGGGGTGGCCGGAGATGGCTGCTATGGCGAACGGCGGCGACGGTGGTGTTCGGCCGTGAGAGAGAGAGAGCGAGGGAGAGGAGGGGAGAGCCGGGGGAGA
>NW_021271384.1:0-1323 GCF_002162155.2 Triticum dicoccoides
AAAGGATGATCGCCACCTAGCACAGCTCCGTGACCAAAGTTGAGAGACAATGGATGAGCTCACCATCCTCTTGTGCATTGCGCTCTCCATTCCTCTCATCATCTTCTTTATGCTCAAACGTCATGGCGGGCGCCAGAAACTCCCACCTGGTCCGCCAGCCCTGCTGTTCATAGCCAAGTTGTTGTTGATGCTTAAGAGCCCGATCTACCATTTGGGCCCTGTGCTACGCAGCTTGCATGCCCGCTACGGCCCCATCGTCTCCGTCTGTCTCGGGCGAACCTTCGTTTTCGTGGCCGACCGCCACCTCACGCATAGCGCCCTCGTCAAGGGCGGCGGCAACTTCGACACCCGCCCACCGCCCAGCAAGCTTTTTACCCTGTTTTTAGGGGGCTCCATGTCCGCCTCTCCCCTTGGGCCCTATTTTCGTCTGGTCCGCCGCAACCTGCACTCCCAGGCGCTGCACCCGTCCCGCGTCAGGCTCTTGGTGCCGGTCAGGCAGCGCGTGTGCGACGCGCTCGTTGGCTCGCTGCGCCGCGATCGCGATGCAGCGTCCCAGGGCATTGTTACGGTGAGGCCGTTGATGGCGCGCTGTTTGTTCGATCTGCTCACGAGCATGACATTCGGCGTCACGCTTGGCCAAGAGGCGCTGGACGAGATGCAACAGATGCAGCTCCAGATTTCCGACGGCATCAGCAGGTTCCCCGTCTTATCCATCTTCCAGCCCATCACCAAGAGGCTACTGCGGAAGGAGTGGGCGCTGAACGTGGCGCTACGGGAGAGGCAGAAGGCGCTGATGCTGCCGCTGATCCACGCGCGCCGCGGCCACGATGGCGCTCAATGCTACGCCGACTCCCTCCTCGAGCTGCGTGTGGCAGAAGAAGGCGGTCGCCCGCTCACGGACGACGAGATGGTAAGCCTCTGCTCCGAGTTCATGATTGCCTCAACCGACACTTCAGTGGCCTTGCTGGAGTGGATCATGGCGGACCTCGTAAACCACCCCGACGTCCAAGCCAAGTTGTACGAGGAGGTGAGGGGCAAGCCTGAGCTCAGCGAGGAGGAGCTGAGCGGGATGCCATACCTCAAAGCCATCGTGCTGGAGGCGCTGCGGCTGCACCCTACGGCACACTTAGTCTTCCCGCACGGCGTGCAGAGCGACACAGAGATTGGTGGATACATGGTGCCCAAGGGCGTCGACATCAACTTCTTGGTGTCCGACTTTGGGCTTGACGAGACCGTGTGGCCGGCGGCGCGGGAGTTCCGGCCTGAGCGGTTCTTGCACGACCACGGCGTGGACATCACGTGTACCAAGGAGATCAAGATGGC
>NW_021271385.1:0-1815 GCF_002162155.2 Triticum dicoccoides
TCAAAGCCTATCTGTTTCAGGTACGTATTAAAATATATGATCCAGGTTTCTGCAATGATGTTCCATATGTGGTTCGAAGCTTGAATGATTATGTTACAGATTGATACTTCATACATTTCGGCTTCTGTACGTATTCACATTTCCAAGTTTCTGAACTCGAACTTGTACGCACCTAATTGAGCATTGACAATGAAACTATACTTGGAAAAGCCTTTTAGCAATAGCTATGGACAAGAAATGTATGTTCTGTTAATAACAATTAAAAAGACAAACATATGTTGAGGGGCTCCTATCATGGGCCATACTGTATGTCATATGGGTTTGGTTAATCTTTTACTACTTGCTTCTTGGAACTTACTATTTTCTTATTATATGTTCCCGTATATGGTATCAATGATGAGACTGCCCTAGTGCTCTCACTAATTATCTAGATGCTACTTAAAATTGTTAGCAGCACACACTAGTCTAAAGTGCAAGCACATTTCCATATAAATGACTTTGGAAGACTGAAATGCAGAGACTTAACTCCCTATTATTCTTGAGTGGTTTCCTAATTAGGCTGAGTTCTGATTCAACATGTTCTTTGTTGATTGCTTATCCACATGTTCATGTTGAAAAACAATGAATTTGTATTTGTGTTCTTTCATTGTAAAACTGTTATATTTAGTAGGCACATCCTTCCGAGGCTAGGTATTACTATTCTCTCAAAACAAGCTTACTTATGCATTTTTTATACAGTTATGTGTCTTATAGTTCCACTCAGTTATTATGTGATAACTTTTGAGAAATGGAGCCAAGGTTTGGCCAAGTTAATTTGAGAAACTGAGACGTCGAGTAGTTTCTTACTCTATCACATTGATTATGATAATATGATGTAGTTCTTGCAATCTTTACTTTAACGAGTCTATTCTTTTTGTAATAGATCAATGAGTCTGTTTGGTGGAGGAAAATCTGAAAGGGAAGCTTGCAATCCAAGCTGTGACTGAGTGACAAATGAGGTCATGTTTCTCCAGATGTAATTGAAGAACTTGTGTGTTATTAGTTGTGCACTTCTGTATCGGTGACCTTTAGCTGTTGTATGCTAATTATAGACAGATTTGTATACAAAGTAGATACATGTGCTCTATTTAAACTGTGATTAATGTAATCTATTGAACTGCTTTGTATGGTGAAATGGTCTATCATGTGAAATATATTTATATTTTTTTTGTGCACCAAATTCTATTTTCCTGAGGGTTTTGAACCGACAGGGATGTTACAATTTCCTGTCGGCCACCCGACAGGCATTTCATCTTATCCCTGTCAAGATATGGCTGACGGATATATATTCCTGTCGGTCAACCATTAGGAAATATTATTCCTGACGGTTTTCCTAATTTTCCTGTCGGTTTTTGGCCCACAGAAAAATTTCAGTATCTGGTAGTGTTGAAAAACTATTGATCAGTATTTTTTAGCTTTCATGTTTTCCTAATCTGTTAGAAAGCATTTTTTTAACAGTTTCCATTGGATTGTAGGCCTGAGTTTCTTTGTCTTCGTGGAGCTAGTAGAAACAGGTTTGTGATCAATCAAACCAATGAAAACATTTACTGTTGATTTTATCAAGTGTGGATCCTATATACTTTGATTGGTGTCCAACGACCGGTCTGATCTTATTAGTACTGGTAGTTTTATCCTGGGTGCTTTTGCTTTCTATATGTATTGAACTAACAAAATAGCAATTTTCAATAAATGATGCGGGGTTGCAATACATAATACGTACTATTATTTGGGGAATGAAATAATATTTCTCTCTCTTCCAGTTGACATGAATGGCTG
>NW_021271386.1:0-1663 GCF_002162155.2 Triticum dicoccoides
GAGCTCAACCGTTTACCCGGAGAAATGACAGCCATGGGTTTATCCAAATGAGAAGAAGTGAAATCATGCTTGGCAAAAAACAGTCTTGACATGAAACAATGCGATGCACCAGTATCAAATAAGACTTTTGCAGGAATAGAGTTAACTGGAAGGTTACCCATGATCACATCTAAAGAATCCTCTGCCTGAGCTGCATTCATCATGTTCACCTTTGCATGCTTTGGATTATGCTTGACCACTGCATTGCTTGAAGACCTCGCAGGAGGAGGAGGAGGAAGGCGCCTTTGGTTGAAGCACTTGTTCGCATAGTGACCTTTCTGCTGGCACTTGTTGCAAGTCACCTCTGAGAGCGGACAATGATACGGAGCATTTGACCTTGGAGCTTGAGAATTTGACTTGTTCTGAAAGCCTAGGTTGGGTGGGTGGGAAGATCCACGACCACCTGAGTTCTTCTGTTGGTAAGGCTGACGAAACAGAGGAGGAGGAAGGTAGAACTTCTGCTGCTTAGCTGCCACTTGAGAGGAAGAAGAAGACTGAACTGCATCCCTGATTCTCTTCTTAGAAGCCTCACACTTGAGCTGAGCACCTTCTTGCTTGAGGGCCATATTGTAGAATTGATCAAACTGAGTAGGCTCAACAAGAATGAGAGCTAACTGCAGATCCTCTCTAAGGCCACCTCTGAATTGATAGATCATACTCTTTTCATCGGGAACGTCTTGTTTAGCAAAGCGAGCAAGTTTCTGAAACTGCTTGTTGTATTCGTACACTGACATGTTGCCTTGCTTGAGATTGCGGAACTCCTCACGCTTGCTCTCAACAACACTGGTAGGAATGTGGTGAGCTTTAAAGTCCCGACAGAAATCAGTCCAAGTAATCACTCGACCTCCTCTGGAATCCTTGTATTGCTGGAACCAATCAGCTGCTTGGTCCTTGAGCTGAAAAGAAGCAAACTTGACGTAGTCCTCAGGCCTGACATTGCTGCATTCAAAATGCTTGTTGGTATCCACGAGCCAATCATCGGTGTCTGTGGCCTCAGCACAGTAGCTGAAAGACTTCGGCTGATTTGCAAGGAACTGGTTGAGGGTAGGAAACTGAGGCTGATAGTTGAACTGCCCTTGACCTTGATTCCCTTGGTTGCCTTGGCCTTGGTTGCGCTCTTGCATCAGCTGAATCAACAACTGAGCGTTGGCGTTTGTGGTAGCCATCAAAGCTTGCCATGCCTCCGGAGGCGGAGGTGGAGGTGGAGGGTTCGCCTGACTCCCATCATTGCGTTCCGGATTCTGATGCGTTGGCAGAGCCATCCTGAAGAGGGTGACATCCATTAGCATCTTGAAAGACAGACAGACAAGTTGAATCAACGGATAGAAATTGCAACATATAGTCTTCACAATAAACATTCGAACAAGGATGAACGAATGAATTCGAAAGCAAACATCACGTCCATTAAGGTGAGAAGCCACTTGATGAGATATTGATGAAAGAAAATAAAAAGCAAGGTACGAATGGAACAAATAAGTGGTAAGGATTACCCAATCACAAACCAAATATCTGCGGGAAGAAATGCTAGAGCTACTTGAATCCCACCTATAAACTCCCGAAACTTTCTGGTTATGCAATCAGGTGTTGGGGATACAGGGGAAGCAATATATCTCACCCAAACTAA
>NW_021271387.1:0-1160 GCF_002162155.2 Triticum dicoccoides
ATGAACATAAAAAGGTTAAGGTTGTGGTTGGTTCTTTCACTGGTTATGCTTTGGTTTGGTGGAGTGAATATTGTCGGTTACACCCTGATTATATACCTACTACTTGGGATGATTTGAAACTTGCCATGCGACATACTTTCGTCCCTGCTTATTATACTCGTGACATGATTAAGAAGTTGCAACACTTAAAACAAGGTAGTGAAACTGTAACAAAATATTATGATGATTTACAAACTACCTTGTTGCATTCCTCTTTAGAAGAAAGTGAAGATGATTTTATGGATAGATTTTGGGGAGGATTAAACCGTGATATTCAAGAGATACTAATTCATGAAGAGTGTTATCCTATGGACCATTTGTTTCATCTTGCTTGCAAAGCTGAACAGGAAATAAAACGACGTGTTGGCCACGAGGAGAACAAGCGCACGGTGCACATTCCAAGAGTTGATATGATTGTTCCTTCAACTACTAAGCATACTATGACAACCACATCCGTTGTTGTTAGGACTACATCACCTCCACCATGTGACACATCGCCTCCGAGAGTGGCTACATCATCTGAGTTGATCATAAGAGGTAATGACAAAGGTACTGATCTTCCATCTCTACATGAGAATGATGAATGCCTTGTCAATTTGAATGCACCATCTGATGAGCTACCCACTACTTTGATCACACCACCTATTTTAGAGGACTATGTTGATAATTTGACTTTGCCATGTGATCAAACAACTGAAATACCAACAATTTTGAGTGCACCCATTGAATTAACTATTGATGCAAAAGAATCAATGTTTAATCATTTTGATATGACCTCTAATCTTGGTGATGATTCTGTGTTGAATGACTTATTGCATGTTTGCGTGTTTAAGCATGTTGTAGCATGTAAATTTGATGCAAGTAAGGTTTATTCACCAATGTTGGGATGGTTTAATGATGAACATTGTCAATCTTTTGAAATGAATAAGAGCTTCACTTATATGTGCAAACTGAGTTGCAATATTTTCATGCCTTCTACTTCTTGTGCTAATTTTTTGGCTTTAGATTTTATGAACTATGCAAGTTACTCATCTATTCATGTGTCATATATGCAAAAATCAAGGGAAGTAAAAATGGATGACATATACATATACAACATGTACACCTTGTCTCTTTTGTTA
>NW_021271388.1:0-5389 GCF_002162155.2 Triticum dicoccoides
GTGAGCTCGTTGTCGGTGTCAAAACCGGCGGATCTCGGGTAGGGGGTCCCGATCTGTGCGTCTCAAGCTGATGGTAACAGGAAGCAAGGGACACAATGTTTACCCGGGTTTGGGCCCTCTCAATGGAGGTAAAACCCTACTTCCTGCTTGATTAATATTGATGATATGAGTAGTACAAGAGTAGATCTACTACGAGATCGAAGAGGCTAAACCCTAGAAGCTAGCCTATGATGATTATGATTGTAATTGTGATCGGCCTTCTAAGGACCAACCTCTCCGGTTTATATAGACACCGGAGAGGGCTAGGGTTTACATGGAGTCGGTTACAAGGAAGGAAACACAATATCCGGATCGCCAAGCTTGTCTTCCACACAAAGGAGAGTCCCTTCCAGACACGGGACGGAGTCTTGAGTCTCGTATCTTCACGCTCCAATAGTCCGAATGATGTATATAGTCTGGCTGTCCGGATACCCCCTAATCCAGGACTCCCTCAGTAGCCCCTGAACCAGGCTTCAATGTCGACGAGTCCGGCGCGCAGTCTTGTCTTCGGCATTGCAAGGCGGGTTCCTTCTCCGAATACTCCAAAGTAATTATTGAACACTTAGACCGTGTCCGGATCTGCAAAAATGATCTTTACAAATCACCGTAGAGAGAATGATATTTCAGCTGACAACTTCTTCGGCGACGTGATATGTCATTACGGTCGGGTCATTATTCGAACCATTTTTCCACAACCAGCCACAGCGCATCTTGCGAGGCGGTTTCCTTGACACGTCTTGTCAAAGCAGAGATCGTGTCCCCTTATGACGGGATTCTCATCAATATGGGTATGGGTAGTCCCACCGCGCCATCAATCATGGCGCTTCGGAAGTAAGCGATTCTCAACAGGAAAGTGAGGAGGCGCACCGCTTTCGTCCCCTCTATAAAGGGACAAAGGATCCCCGTTTTCGTCCACGCCTTCCTCCTCCTTTTCTCATCCTTGCCTCCTCGAGCTCCAGCGCCCTAGTCCAAGTCTTCTCCGCACAGCTGAATATGTCCGGAGTAGGAGGCAAGTGGGTGGCTTCCACCGTGAGGAGAAGCATGTCGTGAATCTTCGGGCGGTCGGATACTTGGCCGCAGACATAGCGCACCGGCTACCGGACGACGGGCAGGTCATTCCAACCCCGGGACCCCACGAGAGGGTCGTGTTTCTCGTCCACTTCGTCCGTGGACTGGGATTTCCGCTTCATCCCTTCGTCCGCGGGCTCATGTTCTTCTACAGGCTAGATTTCCATGATCCGGCCCCGAACTTCGTCCTCAACATCTCGGCCTTTATCATCATATGCGAGGCCTTCCTCCGCATCCAGCCTCACTTTGGCCTGTGGTTACAAATCTTCTGCGTGAAGCCGAAGATCGTGAGCGGCCAGCAAGCGGAGTGTGGAGGGGACATGGTGGGCAAGATGCCTAACGTCACCTAGCTTGACGGCTCCTTCACGGAGACCGTGAAAGGGTGGCAATCGGGGTGGTTTTATATCACCGAGCCGCGCGACGACAACTAGGCGGCGGCCCCCGAATTCCGATCCAGAACCCCCATGCGGCTCACCTCCTGGGAAAAGAAGGGCCTGGCCTGGGGCGAACCTGCGGAGCTGACCGGACTCCTAAACTGCATCAAGAATCTGAAGGACAAGAACATCAAGCTTGTCAACGTGATCCATGTCATGCTCGTTCGCCGGGTTCTTCCGTGCCAAAGGCGGGCGTTTAATCTGTGGGAGTTTGTCCCGATCGAACACCAGACGCTTCGAAAAGCTCTATGGCATGAAGCACAAAGACGCATGGAAGGCGCTGTTCAAGGCCTCCGAAGTACCTCCTCCCGTGTCTGAGGACCGTGGACTTCATGCCGCACGGCGTCCTCGTCTAGTGAGTTTTCTGACTACCACCGGATTTAGTTCAATGTATTCGTGGGGGAGTCTTAAGTTATTGTGCATATTTGATCAGGATTATGTGGAGACAGCGGAGCGGATTGATTGTCCGGCTCCGCTGCCCGAAGGTCCAGCCGATGCTCTCCTGACGGAGATGCTAGTTCCGGCGCCCTACAAGGCACCGGAGAAGAAGGCCGAAAAGAAGGCCCCGGGGACCAGGAAGGGTCTCCAGTGTAAAGTTGTATCGGAGGCCTCGTCCGAAGACGATGAGGCACACTCCTCCCCGGAAGGGGAAGAAGAAGAAGAAGAGGCCGCCCCATCCGGAGAGGATGGGGGGCCTGAGAAGGCGGACCAGGGGCCAGGACAGGCTCCCGGCGCAAGGTCGTCATACCCTCGTCGTCCGACGACGACGAAGCAGATTCCTCCCGTGGAGGCGGGGGGAAACAAGAAGAAACTCTGCCTCCCTGCACTGGGGGAGAAAAAGAGGAAAGCCGCCCCGGAGGGGGAGGCTGGTACATCCAAGAAGGGAAAGGCGTCCCTTTCGGACTACTCCACCACCGCCGCCGATAGCAAGGAGGGATGGCTGCCCAGGGGGAAGCCCCTAGCACAATTGTAAGTATTCGCACTCTATTGTGATTTTGCTTCAAAGTCTTGTTATAACGCTGAACTTGTATACAGTCCGGCCGAGGTCCATCCCGAGGTGTCTTCTTTGGATGGGTCCTTGAGCGATTCAGCGATGAACTCTCTTCCAACGGCCACTACTCCTCAGCCTGCGGATGACACGGAGGTGTTGTCCCAAATTCTCCCAGAGCGGGGGGAGGTGACTCTGGAGGCGCCTCAAGGCAGAATTCCAGACATCGGACACGCGGGGTTCAAGATCCCTGCGGATCGTGTTGATGAGAGTTGCAGTAACCCGGGCTCTCAGCCGAATACTGTTCCAAAACCTCCAGTGGTTCCGGACTCAGGCGGGCAGCCACTAGTTAGGGAGGGCGAGCCATCTGTGCTGAGGACTTCCACTATGCCTGAGGCGTCGGATTGTCTGCTGGAAGCGCTTCGCGGCGCTTCCATGGATGAAGAGCACCGTACTCTTATGAGTGCGGTGATTCAAAAGGTTTTGTCCACCAAGAGCGGACTAACCGATGCTTGCACCAACCTCCTGACAGGCTTTGAGGTAAGTAATAAAAATGTGTGAAATTACCACCCAATAGGTAGTAGCCCCTGATACTCTGTTTGGTGTTCGGGAAGACAAACTAAACGGAGGGTCAATTTTAATCCGCAGGAGTCTAATAATAAGTTTGAATGTGAATAAGCAGGCTGTGCTGCATGCCACTGCTGTCTGCATGGCTGAGGTTGCCGGACTAAAACGGGACCTAGAGCAGGCGCAGGGAGAGCTCGACCTCACGAAGAGGCAGCTCGAAGAGAACAAAGGTGAGTGATTCCCCGCTCTCATATAATGAAGGATAGATAAAATTGGTTATTCTAATGATGAAGCGTCGTGATTTTGTAACAGGGGCCACCACCGAAGTGGCGTCTCTGAAGAAAGCATTGTCCGAGGCCGAAGACAAGGCGGCCTTGGAACGCAAGGAGCGCGAAAAGCAAGATGCTAGAGTGGGCGAGGTACAGCAAGAGCTCTAGGAGCTCGGCAAGAAGTTCGAGTCCGTGGAGCATGAGCTTAAGGTGAAAGAGGCCGAGCTTGCGAAGGCCTTTGCTAGTATAAAAGACGCCAAGGCTGAAGCCGAGAAGGCACAACAGGAAATCCAGGAGGCCAAAAAGATAGTGGCGGGTAAGAAATTCTTTATGCAAAGCAAGCATGTGGAGGAGGCGTTTCTTTTACTTAATCGAATTCGGAGCTCTCCAGGGGCATTCGCAGATCTGCCACGCAGCGTATCAGATGCCGCGGAGTTCTATCGTGCCGAGGAGGGGAGCGCGACGGAGAAGCTGTTCTGGTCCCAGTATGCTGGGGCCGAACATCCAACGCCTCTGAGTGACCAACTAAAGCAGTTGGTTGAACTCCACAGGGCGGCCGAAGTGGCTATGAAGGATTTCATAGTCCAGATGTGGCCCGGTGAGCCCCTGCCCACTAGCTACTTCGGCCTGATCAAGCGGATGGTGAATGCCTGTCCGCGGCTTGAAGTGAACAAACGATCCGTTTGCATTGAGGGTGCCCGCCGGGCCTTTGCCCGTGCGAAGGTGCATTCGGGCAAGCTGGATGCGGAGAAGCTGGTGAAGGACGGGTCACCGGATGGCAAGGCGCATCGCTGTCCCGAGAGATATTATGAAGGCGTTATGAAGGGCGCTCGTCTCGTGGCCCATGAATGTATCAAGGACACAATTTTTGAATGAATTCACTTCTGTCATGTTTGTAATATAAGGGCGCAGTTACTTGTGCTATAGAGCGCTTTTTGATTTAAAATATTACCTTCTGTGCGGCTGTTTATAAAATTCTGAAAGTAGGCCAGTCGTCGGCATCCGCCCCCACGTAACTAGTACTGGGGTGTTCGTGGAAAACCCAGACACTCTTTATCCAAATGTTTGGTCCCTAAAGGAGGTGTCTAGCGCAGCGAACAAGGCAATCGGATTATGCGGCTTTATAACCTTCACTTAGCCATAGAAGTCTATAATTTTAAATTTTGGCAAAGCTCCTAGAATTCGGAAGGCCGAACCGGGGTGCTATATACGCCTAAATCGGACGAGGCCGATTCCTCGCCTAAAGCAGAAAAAATCTTTAAGGATTTTGAGACCTCTCGAACAGCGACCAGCTCTCGCCACATCATGCCGGTCAGTTTTTGGCTTTCTCTACTGAGGTGCTCGTCCGGAAGAACCGGGACACAATCACAGTAGTTCTCCCTATGCTAACTTGGCCGATATAACGGAACATAAGGTATCAAAACAAGGGAGCCGGGCTAACCCAACTGTGGACCCAAGACATGATTCAGAGCTGATGCATATAGTGTTATAAGTTCGGGGTGCCGCACTGTTGAAAGTGTTCGGACTTTGCTTGTCGTATTGCGGGGCGCCATAAGAAGCCCCTAGCAAAATAAACATACCGAAGTGTACGGATGCATTAGTAAATAAACATTTATAGAAAAAATGTGCAGATAGGAATAATAAGCTGACGCTATATATGATCTCCTATTGATGAATAATAGGTTTAAGCGTATGTTTACAATGGGTGCGTTTAAGCAGAAGTAAATAGGACTATTTAACATGTCCTATCCAAGGGCAGGATGCATGTAGGTATATAAAACAGGTATAACGATCGTGAACAGATTCCACCTGGGTATTTCCTTTTATGTGCAAAGCCTATTACCTCCTTGGTTTTCTCTCCTATGTAAGTCCGACAATCCGGATCTTCCGAAGAGGTTTCCCTAAAGCAATGTCCTGAAAGATAAAAAGGGAGGGTTACGAAGGTATGTTGCGGTGATACTGCACTGTTTACTGAGTCACTGCTGAGCCTCTGCCTGTGCCCATGGTATTTTGAGTGCGTAATT
>NW_021271388.1:7703-9007 GCF_002162155.2 Triticum dicoccoides
CACGTTTGAGTCAAGTTATATGACCACAAAACCGTATTTTCAAAGTTATAGAATTAAACTGAACACGCGACACAAGTTATATGACCCCGGCGATATTACCTCCGTGAAGCGCTCGGCCGTCGTAATTGCCTATCGACGTCCTTGAGCAGGAGGCAGACGATATAGGCGGTGGACGGCACAAGCGTTGACCGACAACAAGAAAACATTATCGGCGAGTAGCAACCAATGCAAGCTATGGTTCCAAGTCTACCGATGCCTCCTACTCCTACACGTGATGGCCAGGGAAAACACATCAACGGAAGTAGCCTCACGGATGATGAAGATGCGGCGTCGACGAGCTGAAATCAACGGAAGCTTTGGCGATTGGGAAAACGTGGTTCCAATTCTACTGATGCCTCCTACTCCTATAACTACAAGTGATGACCGGGAAAATACATCAACCTTGCAGCTGTTTTGAAATTGATAAATGCGACAAAGATGGAGAACTGGTCTAGATTTAACTATCATCGGCTTACGAGATGTAGATTCTTGAGGAAGTATATGTGCGTGAAAAGAGTAGAGACTTTGGAGAAATGGAGAGGGCGGAGGATGCGCCTTGCTTTTATAGACCGGACGAGCAACTAGAAGCATTCTTGAGCAGCTTGCTGTCTGGATGACCGGGCGTAACTGTAGGATGGACCATGTCTCATTAGTACTTACAACCTTACTCTCTTTCCTCATTTATTGTATGACACATTATCAAAAATTCTATACGGAAAAATCTACCAACAACTGTTTTACAAGCATTGAAAATGCCCTTAGCTGACTTAGCTCCTTCATACGCGCATTGACTTTTCCAATGTAAGATAGTTCTAAATCTGATGGGTGACCTTAAAGTGACATTTGATACACTTTGACTAATTCTAATGGGTGACCTTAAAGTGACATTTGATACACTTTGACTAATTCTAATGGGTGACCTTAAAGTGCTAGCATTATTATCTAAATCTGATGATCGGCTTCTTTTAGAAATACAATTTGATAGCCTAGATCAATCAAATTACATGGATTAACCAAATAAGTTAGTAGAAATCTAAGGGCAGCCGGCTAGGGTATACACAACAGAGAGGAGACGTGAGGGATTTGACGAACTGATCATGCGAGTCAGTACCTCGAATTTGGTCTAGGGGGGCTTGCCGCTGTCGACCTTCCCTTGTCGGCGCATCGCTGTCCTCGCTCGGGTTGAGACGAACGAGATGAGTAGATCCGAGAGTGGAGGAAGCGAACAGAAACGCAAAAGGTCGTGTGGCTGGCGGCTGCCCTAT
>NW_021271388.1:11507-12540 GCF_002162155.2 Triticum dicoccoides
AGGACCCAACATTGGTTTACCAGATGCCCAAAAATATGCAGTATAAATTATGAAGCACGCGCAATCCGGCGCCTCAAATTTACAGCACACGATAACGCTTTTCAGCACCCGCACGACCTTTTTTGCACGCGCATTATTTTACAGCTTCAGCTGGATCTGTCTGGCGCCCAAAAAATCCCGAATTTTAGCGTGCGGAGTAGTTTTTGGGCGCCGGTTGAAAATGCTCTCTAACACCATACTAAATGAATTGTGTGCCCAAAAGGACATATGCTAGCTATATATGTGTGTTATAACTTCCACGTCACTCACGATTTCATGAACTCCATCAATTTACTACTCTAGCAAAGGAAGATAAATCAAGGAGACTAGAGCAGAACACCTCTAGCAAAGGGAGAGAAGAGGCTAGAGGGCCATACCTTTATTTTCAGATGTGGTAATCACAAGCAAATTCGCTAATAAGGGAATTGCCCCTCGAGTCGATGAAATTTCTGACATTCCCGTTTTGAGTTTCCATGCATTTGACAGGTAGCCCGACAGAAAAAACTAAGATTTCACCTATTATCGATATGGAAAAAAATTAAGCAACATTCTTTGCTTATTTAGCCATAGATGGAGTATAGTATGTGCACCGGCATCACAATCGCCAACGACACCGGGGCCGATGTTTGTTTGACAGTTGTGGAGGCAAGCCTTAATTACGGCCACACGGCCTAGGGATGACAAGAGTCTGCTGGCAATCTTTAGGAGTTACCGAGATCCAACAAATCTCACCCGTTCAACAACATCTATTCAATGGTCTATGTCTCTCCGGTGTGAGTTAAACATATTTAGCACCGTCCATTAATTAATATCATGCCTAATACTAATCTTAACATTAACCAAGTAACTATATCCTATCTACCCCCGAGAGCGGCCGACATCATCTTGGGATTGAGAAAGTCACCACAGGTACCCCCCCCCCCCGCCCCGCGAAAGGCTGGAATAAATCCAGAAAAATGCAAGCATCATCGCTAAGTCTAGGTCTGGAACCCTG
>NW_021271388.1:14503-16146 GCF_002162155.2 Triticum dicoccoides
TTTTAACAAGTTCCGCATGCCTCCTACTCCTATCGACTGAGAAAAAGATGAAATCGTGTCCCAGTATTCACTTTTAAAACCTCACACTAGAACTTTGAGGATTAGAAAACCTATCTAGATGATGAACACCATGTGAGATATAAAAGTGTGAGGACATGTGTGAAATGAGACTATGAGAGTAGAGAAGGAGGAGCACCTTTTAACGACCTAGACAGCTGAAGTTCGCACACAGATCATAAATACCGGCCACATCTTCATATTGCAGTTGTTGTGTTTGTGGTGCGAGGTCTATAAATCATGGCGGCCACTGCTACGCATCATCCGGATGATGTTTGCCTAATTTAAGCCGCCTGGCCAACCCTGCGATCCGGCACGATCCTAATTTTGTCTGTAGACGGACGCATCAGTTGTCACGTGGGATGGGCTGGGTGGGCTACACGCTTTTCGCATGCACAACGTGCGTTAACTGACTGCATGGCAGATAAAAGAAACAGCGTACATGCTCCCGTGCGACGGTCACGCAAATGGATTCCATGCGCACACACATATATCAGCGATGCTACACACGACGATATTTTGGACGATCACCGAACGATGCTACACATCAAACCGTCCATGCGTTAGAGCAAACGTAGCTAGCACCATTCATTCTCGCATCGTGCGGAGTTCGGCCGGGCAGTGTCGTCCATGTAGTAGTTTCGCACACATGGAAGTGCCAAGTTGTCGTCTCAGCTGTTGCCGTCCAGTATCTCTGTTAGTCTTTTCCGTCTTAACACCTCCGCGGGTTCCCATCCCTACACGTTGCAACAATTGGTGATGATGCGACAGGACTAGCAAAACACCAATTAGCATTGTGGACCCTCCGAGCCTGGTTGCATCGCCGCCGCCGTCCCTCGAGGTTGCAATATGGCTGTTGTTGCAGTCACCATCCCTGTTGCATCATCACGCAGTGTAAATTGTGAAGCACGCATAATTCGAGGACCCAACATTGGTTTATCAGATGTCCAAAGACACGCAGTATAAATTGTGAAGCACGCGTAATTCAAGGACCCAACATTGGTTTACCAGATGCCCAAAAATATGCAGTATAAATTATGAAGCACGCGCAATCCGGCGCCTCAAATTTACAGCACACGATAACGCTTTTCAGCACCCGCACGACCTTTTTTGCACGCGCATTATTTTACAGCTTCAGCTGGATCTGTCTGGCGCCCAAAAAATCCCGAATTTTAGCGTGCGGAGTAGTTTTTGGGCGCCGGTTGAAAATGCTCTCTAACACCATACTAAATGAATTGTGTGCCCAAAAGGACATATGCTAGCTATATATGTGTGTTATAACTTCCACGTCACTCACGATTTCATGAACTCCATCAATTTACTACTCTAGCAAAGGAAGATAAATCAAGGAGACTAGAGCAGAACACCTCTAGCAAAGGGAGAGAAGAGGCTAGAGGGCCATACCTTTATTTTCAGATGTGGTAATCACAAGCAAATTCGCTAATAAGGGAATTGCCCCTCGAGTCGATGAAATTTCTGACATTCCCGTTTTGAGTTTCCATGCATTTGACAGGTAGCCCGACAGAAAAAACTAAGATTTCACCTATTATCGATATGGAAAAAAATTAAGCAACATTCTTTGCTTA
>NW_021271389.1:0-4128 GCF_002162155.2 Triticum dicoccoides
ATCTCGTGGTAGATCAACTCTTGTAACCCCTATACCCTCGAATATAATCAAGAAGGAGTAGGGTTTTACCTACATTAAGAGGGCCCGAACCTGGGTAAACACTGTGTCCCTTCTCCATTGTTACTATTGATCCTCAGATGCACAACTTGGGCCCCCCTACCCGAGATCTGCCTGTTTTGACACCGACACTGATGATGAGTGCGTCAACATTGCACGTCCTTTTCTTCCCCGGTGGATCTGAGACCACTGGTGAGGAGGGAGAGAGAGGTTGTCTTTTTAGATCTAAGACCACTGGTGAGGTGTGAGAAGCAAGTGGGAAGCCCTTAGCAAGAAAGCGCTGAAGCTCCAGCCTATATATCTTTTTTGATACTAGTACTAGAGGTGGAGTAAATGTAGAGTAGTTTATATTTTCTCTCCATACAATACCAGTTAGTCATGCTTCAAAACTGAATGGCACGCCATTTAAAAATAAAGGTCGATAACAAATGCGGCACCTCGGGCGAACGCGGCCAGATCGCGTTTTGCACGAGAAATTACACACCATGTTTGTTGACATGTGGTCCTATTCCAACATGTCAATGAGATGACGGTGATTCCTTTTGTACAATTTCTGAACGGACGTCTATGTAGGTCGGGGCGCCTCTTCGTGTACCGTGGCAACCGTCCACCACCTCTTCACCTTTGCCTCTCGATTTGGAACTGCTGTCGCACTCTCTTCCTCCCTCCTCCATTTGCCTTCTGTCGGATTACGGGTTCCGCAAACCCTTGAGAGGTTCGAACTCTAGGGTGCGTGCGGAAATCTCAACCTACCTAGCCTTCCTACTCGCGATTATCCTAAGCCTAGCGCGGCGACCTTGAAGAGACAAGGAGACACAACAGTTTATCCTGGTTCGGGACACCTTGCGGTGTAATACCCTACTCCAACGTTTTGGTGGATTGCCTCGAAGGGCTGAGGATGAACTAGTACAATGGATGAACTAGCCTCAGTAGGTGAGGTGTTCTTGGGCTCCAGAGAGCTGGTGGGGTGTCAACTAGATGCCCCTCTATGGTGGTGGCTAAGTCCTATTTATAGTGGCCTTGGTCCTCTTCCCAAATGTAGGCGGGAAGGGATCCCACAACGGCCGGATTTGAAAGGGGACAAGTAGTACAGCTTATCCTGACAAAAGTAGTCTTCGCCTGCGACAAGCCTCTGGTCGTGACGCTGCAGTGGGCTTGGTGATGACCTCCGTCTTGTCGTCCTGGAGGTCTTGCTCTTGTTGCACCAGAATGGAAACCTTTGGCGCCTGTGGCTTGCCTCCCTTGCACCGAAGAGGAAACTGGCGCCCGCTTGGCCTTGGTCGTCATGGCTCACGTCAGCTGAGCCTCGTGAGGTGTACCTTGCATAGAACTCTCCGCCCCTCGGGAGCCAGCCTGAGGAGGTTGATCCCCTCGGGGGTCTTGGCGTCATCCGCCTCGCGAGGCTTGGCTCGTTGAGCTGTTGATGTCAAAGCTGGGCCGTACCAGGCTTTTGATGGAGCCACGCAGTGGGCCGCAGGCAGGCAAGTCTGGATACCCCCATATACAAACCTACTAACCGGAGGCCCAGCCCGAATTGCTGTTTTTTCCCTATTTCAGTGTTTCGAAGAAAAGGGATATCAAACGGAGTCCAAACAGAATGAAATCTTCGGGAGCGATCTTTTTGGAACAAACGCAATTCAGGAGACTTGGAGTGGACGTCAAGAAGCAGCCGGGGCGTCCACGAGGCAGGAGGGCACGCCCTAGGGGGTGGGCGTGCCCCCCACCCTCATGGGCCCCTCGTGGTTCCCCTGACCTACCTCCTTCGCCTATATATACCTCCATACCCTGAAAACATCCAGGAGCACCACGAAAACCTAATTCCACCGCCGCAACCTTCTGTATCCGCGAGATCCCATCTTGGAGCCTTCGCCGGTGCTCCGCCGGAGGGGGAATCGACCATGGAGGGCCTCTACATCATCTCCAAGGCCTCTTCGATGAGTTGTGAGTAGTTTACCATAGACCTTCGGGTCCATAGTTATTAGCTAGATGGCTTCTTCTCTCTCTTTGAATCTCAATACAAAGTTCTCCTTGATCTTCTTGGAGATTTATTCGATGTAACTCTTTTTGCGGTGTGTTTGTCGAGATCCGATGAATTGTGGGTTTATGATCATGTTTATCTATGAGAAATAATTGAATCTCCTCTGAATTCTTTTATGTGGGATTTGTTATCTTTGCAAGTCTCTTCAAATTATCAGTTTGATTTGGCCTACTAGATTGATCTTTCTTGCAATGGGAGAAGTGCTTAGCTTTGGGTTCAATCTTGCGGTGCCCTTTCCCAGTGACAGCAGGGGTTGCACGGCAAGTATTGTATTGTTGCCATCGAGGATAAAAAGATGGGGTTTATATCATATTGCATGAGCTTATCCCTCTACATCATGTCATCTTTCTTAATGCGTTACTCTGTTCTTATGAACTTAATACTCTAGATGCAGGCAGGAGTCGGTCGATGTGTGGAGTAATAGTAGTAGACGATCTACTTGTTGCAGACGTGATGCCTATATACATGATCATGCCTAGATAATCTCATAACTATGCACTTTTCTATCAATTGCTTGACATAATTTGTTCACCCACCGTAATACTTATGCTATCTTGAGAGAAGCCACTAGTGAAACCTATGGCCCCCGGGTCTATCTTTTATCATACAAGTTTCCCATCTATCTTTTATTTGCAATCTTTACTTTCCAATCTATATCATAAAAATACCAAAAATATTTATCTTATCTTATTATCTCTATCAGATCTCACTTTCGCAAGTTACCGTGAAGGGATTGACAACCCCTTTATCGTGTTGGTTGCGAGGTTCTTGTTTGCTTGTGTAGGTACGAGGGACTTCTGTGGAGCCTCCTACTGGATTGATGCCTTGGTTCTCAAAAACTGATGGAAGTACTTACGCTACTTTGCTGCATCACCCTTTCCTCTTCAAGGGAAAACTAACACAGTGCTCAAGAGGTAGCAGCGCGTCAGTGAGATGAGTGCCACTGAGATCCCCATCTCTCTCAATGCTCTCCTTGCGGGTCTGGTTCTTCCCTTCTCTCCCTTCTTCAATGTTGTAATCTCGCATTACCAGATCCACCTGCTTCATCTGGACCCCCACTCTGTTATCCTTCTCGCCGTCTTTGCATTCCTTTGCGAGGCCATGGTCGACATTACTCCCTCCGTGGCCCTGTTTCTCCATTTCTTCTTGCTCCGGTTGGTTGATGCTAGCCAACGCTCAGGGTGCACGACCTTCGAAGCCGTGGCCGCAACCACCGTCAAGGGGATCGACTTCGAGCTTTCGCCTGCCGCGAAGGGGTTTCGGAAGCAGTGGCTGCTCATGGATGCCGGCATGTACAGCCCCCTGCTCCTGACTCCTAGGGCGCCGACCTCGCCTAGCTCCGGTTGGGGCCACGTGAAGCACTCTGACCGGCGCCTTGCTTTCGTCTGGAAGAGGTTGGAGAGGTTGCGAGAGCTGGAGGTGATGTGATGTAGGGTGGAACCCTATAGCATCGATCTTTCACGTTTGGAGTGGATCCTACGGGGATACACGAAGAACGAGCGGAAGAACACGAGGAAATCACAGGGAGGAACGAGGGGAAACACTCAACCAACAAGGAATCGGTCACACAAATGCTAGATCAAAGAACACAAAGAGATACATGAGATCCAAAGTCGACAAAGGTAAGGATACAAAGGTAACCGATCTTCTCCGTGAGGAGGGCTTGAATCCACAAGGGGATCTTCCCACGAGGGGGTCTTGAATCCGATAGGATCTTCTCCAAAGAGGCCGCGGTCTCTCACGAGGAGGAGATCCGATGGTTGAGCGAAGCTCTATCTCTAACTTGAGCTAAATCAACGCTAACCCTAACTAGGAGGAGCTGGGGGAGTATATATAGTGCTAGCCCACGAAGGGGTAAGTGAGAGGGGGATACATGGGCCCTTGGCCCTTTCTCTGCGCACAGGCAGGTGCCGGATGTCCGGGCTGGGGCCGGATGTCCGGGGCTTCGTGACGGGCCGGATGTCCAGGCTGGGAGGCTGGATGTCCGGGCTGGCCTCGGTGCCCTGCGGGTGCTCTCTGGACAGGCGGGGTCC
>NW_021271390.1:0-4128 GCF_002162155.2 Triticum dicoccoides
ATCTCGTGGTAGATCAACTCTTGTAACCCCTATACCCTCGAATATAATCAAGAAGGAGTAGGGTTTTACCTACATTAAGAGGGCCCGAACCTGGGTAAACACTGTGTCCCTTCTCCATTGTTACTATTGATCCTCAGATGCACAACTTGGGCCCCCCTACCCGAGATCTGCCTGTTTTGACACCGACACTGATGATGAGTGCGTCAACATTGCACGTCCTTTTCTTCCCCGGTGGATCTGAGACCACTGGTGAGGAGGGAGAGAGAGGTTGTCTTTTTAGATCTAAGACCACTGGTGAGGTGTGAGAAGCAAGTGGGAAGCCCTTAGCAAGAAAGCGCTGAAGCTCCAGCCTATATATCTTTTTTGATACTAGTACTAGAGGTGGAGTAAATGTAGAGTAGTTTATATTTTCTCTCCATACAATACCAGTTAGTCATGCTTCAAAACTGAATGGCACGCCATTTAAAAATAAAGGTCGATAACAAATGCGGCACCTCGGGCGAACGCGGCCAGATCGCGTTTTGCACGAGAAATTACACACCATGTTTGTTGACATGTGGTCCTATTCCAACATGTCAATGAGATGACGGTGATTCCTTTTGTACAATTTCTGAACGGACGTCTATGTAGGTCGGGGCGCCTCTTCGTGTACCGTGGCAACCGTCCACCACCTCTTCACCTTTGCCTCTCGATTTGGAACTGCTGTCGCACTCTCTTCCTCCCTCCTCCATTTGCCTTCTGTCGGATTACGGGTTCCGCAAACCCTTGAGAGGTTCGAACTCTAGGGTGCGTGCGGAAATCTCAACCTACCTAGCCTTCCTACTCGCGATTATCCTAAGCCTAGCGCGGCGACCTTGAAGAGACAAGGAGACACAACAGTTTATCCTGGTTCGGGACACCTTGCGGTGTAATACCCTACTCCAACGTTTTGGTGGATTGCCTCGAAGGGCTGAGGATGAACTAGTACAATGGATGAACTAGCCTCAGTAGGTGAGGTGTTCTTGGGCTCCAGAGAGCTGGTGGGGTGTCAACTAGATGCCCCTCTATGGTGGTGGCTAAGTCCTATTTATAGTGGCCTTGGTCCTCTTCCCAAATGTAGGCGGGAAGGGATCCCACAACGGCCGGATTTGAAAGGGGACAAGTAGTACAGCTTATCCTGACAAAAGTAGTCTTCGCCTGCGACAAGCCTCTGGTCGTGACGCTGCAGTGGGCTTGGTGATGACCTCCGTCTTGTCGTCCTGGAGGTCTTGCTCTTGTTGCACCAGAATGGAAACCTTTGGCGCCTGTGGCTTGCCTCCCTTGCACCGAAGAGGAAACTGGCGCCCGCTTGGCCTTGGTCGTCATGGCTCACGTCAGCTGAGCCTCGTGAGGTGTACCTTGCATAGAACTCTCCGCCCCTCGGGAGCCAGCCTGAGGAGGTTGATCCCCTCGGGGGTCTTGGCGTCATCCGCCTCGCGAGGCTTGGCTCGTTGAGCTGTTGATGTCAAAGCTGGGCCGTACCAGGCTTTTGATGGAGCCACGCAGTGGGCCGCAGGCAGGCAAGTCTGGATACCCCCATATACAAACCTACTAACCGGAGGCCCAGCCCGAATTGCTGTTTTTTCCCTATTTCAGTGTTTCGAAGAAAAGGGATATCAAACGGAGTCCAAACAGAATGAAATCTTCGGGAGCGATCTTTTTGGAACAAACGCAATTCAGGAGACTTGGAGTGGACGTCAAGAAGCAGCCGGGGCGTCCACGAGGCAGGAGGGCACGCCCTAGGGGGTGGGCGTGCCCCCCACCCTCATGGGCCCCTCGTGGTTCCCCTGACCTACCTCCTTCGCCTATATATACCTCCATACCCTGAAAACATCCAGGAGCACCACGAAAACCTAATTCCACCGCCGCAACCTTCTGTATCCGCGAGATCCCATCTTGGAGCCTTCGCCGGTGCTCCGCCGGAGGGGGAATCGACCATGGAGGGCCTCTACATCATCTCCAAGGCCTCTTCGATGAGTTGTGAGTAGTTTACCATAGACCTTCGGGTCCATAGTTATTAGCTAGATGGCTTCTTCTCTCTCTTTGAATCTCAATACAAAGTTCTCCTTGATCTTCTTGGAGATTTATTCGATGTAACTCTTTTTGCGGTGTGTTTGTCGAGATCCGATGAATTGTGGGTTTATGATCATGTTTATCTATGAGAAATAATTGAATCTCCTCTGAATTCTTTTATGTGGGATTTGTTATCTTTGCAAGTCTCTTCAAATTATCAGTTTGATTTGGCCTACTAGATTGATCTTTCTTGCAATGGGAGAAGTGCTTAGCTTTGGGTTCAATCTTGCGGTGCCCTTTCCCAGTGACAGCAGGGGTTGCACGGCAAGTATTGTATTGTTGCCATCGAGGATAAAAAGATGGGGTTTATATCATATTGCATGAGCTTATCCCTCTACATCATGTCATCTTTCTTAATGCGTTACTCTGTTCTTATGAACTTAATACTCTAGATGCAGGCAGGAGTCGGTCGATGTGTGGAGTAATAGTAGTAGACGATCTACTTGTTGCAGACGTGATGCCTATATACATGATCATGCCTAGATAATCTCATAACTATGCACTTTTCTATCAATTGCTTGACATAATTTGTTCACCCACCGTAATACTTATGCTATCTTGAGAGAAGCCACTAGTGAAACCTATGGCCCCCGGGTCTATCTTTTATCATACAAGTTTCCCATCTATCTTTTATTTGCAATCTTTACTTTCCAATCTATATCATAAAAATACCAAAAATATTTATCTTATCTTATTATCTCTATCAGATCTCACTTTCGCAAGTTACCGTGAAGGGATTGACAACCCCTTTATCGTGTTGGTTGCGAGGTTCTTGTTTGCTTGTGTAGGTACGAGGGACTTCTGTGGAGCCTCCTACTGGATTGATGCCTTGGTTCTCAAAAACTGATGGAAGTACTTACGCTACTTTGCTGCATCACCCTTTCCTCTTCAAGGGAAAACTAACACAGTGCTCAAGAGGTAGCAGCGCGTGAGTGAGATGAGTGCCACTGAGATCCCCATCTCTCTCAATGCTCTCCTTGCGGGTCTGGTTCTTCCCTTCTCTCCCTTCTTCAATGTTGTAATCTCGCATTACCAGATCCACCTACTTCATCTGGACCCCCACTCTGTTATCCTTCTCGCCGTCTTTGCATTCCTTTGCGAGGCCATGGTCGACATTACTCCCTCCGTGGCCCTGTTTCTCCATTTCTTCTTGCTCCGGTTGGTTGATGCTAGCCAACGCTCAGGGTGCACGACCTTCGAAGCCGTGGCCGCAACCACCGTCAAGGGGATCGACTTCGAGCTTTCGCCTGCCGCGAAGGGGTTTCGGAAGCAGTGGCTGCTCATGGATGCCGGCATGTACAGCCCCCTGCTCCTGACTCCTAGGGCGCCGACCTCGCCTAGCTCCGGTTGGGGCCACGCGAAGCACTCTGACCGGCGCCTTGCTTTCGTCTGGAAGAGGTTGGAGAGGTTGCGAGAGCTGGAGGTGATGTGATGTAGGGTGGAACCCTATAGCATCGATCTTTCACGTTTGGAGTGGATCCTACGGGGATACACGAAGAACGAGCGGAAGAACACGAGGAAATCACAGGGAGGAACGAGGGGAAACACTCAACCAACAAGGAATCGGTCACACAAATGCTAGATCAAAGAACACAAAGAGATACATGAGATCCAAAGTCGACAAAGGTAAGGATACAAAGGTAACCGATCTTCTCCGTGAGGAGGGCTTGAATCCACAAGGGGATCTTCCCACGAGGGGGTCTTGAATCCGATAGGATCTTCTCCAAAGAGGCCGCGGTCTCTCACGAGGAGGAGATCCGATGGTTGAGCGAAGCTCTATCTCTAACTTGAGCTAAATCAACGCTAACCCTAACTAGGAGGAGCTGGGGGAGTATATATAGTGCTAGCCCACGAAGGGGTAAGTGAGAGGGGGATACATGGGCCCTTGGCCCTTTCTCTGCGCACAGGCAGGTGCCGGATGTCCGGGCTGGGGCCGGATGTCCGGGGCTTCGTGACGGGCCGGATGTCCAGGCTGGGAGGCTGGATGTCCGGGCTGGCCTCGGTGCCCTGCGGGTGCTCTCTGGACAGGCGGGGTCC
>NW_021271391.1:0-3356 GCF_002162155.2 Triticum dicoccoides
AGATTGACCTTCCGCTGCGCCAGTTCGCCCTCCTCCGTGGCTAGCTTCACAATGGCAAGACGCTGCCGCTCTTCGGCTTCGGCCTTCTCAAGGAGGAAGGCCTTCTGCGCTTCGGCAAGCTGCTCCCGCTCCTCCACCAGGGGTCGGAGGGCTTCCCGGTGGAAACCCCCAAGCTCTTCTGCGCGCTTTTTGATGTCAGCTCCCGCCTCGTGCCTCGCGGGATTCCAGCTTGGCTTGCCGCGCGCGGTAGAGCGACATCAACTTCCGCAGTAGCCGCTCTTCTTCGGGCTCATTGCTGCTGCTTGGCGCGTCGACCAGCGTCAGCCCCGCGGAGGCGAGCACTTCTCCATCGAAGATCTCCCCCTCGACCGGCGCCCTGGAGTTCGATGCCCAGGGAAGATTGATGAAGACGTCGTCGCCGGCCTTCAAGTAAACGCCCGGCTGGGGCTCCTCGGAGCTTGGCGCTGCGGCTTCGGCGGACGGGTCGGCGGTCGGTGTAGCGCCTGGCGCTCCTGCGGCCTCAGGGCCGTCAGTACGATCGCCAGACCCCTCGCCAGTTGCTGCGGCGGCACCCTTGGCGGCCCCGGCGCCGGCAGGATTGCCAGTGCCGGCTGCTTCTTCGGCGGCGACCTTGGTCTCCATCTGCTCCGCAGCGGATGGATCTGACGGCCGAAAAAGGGGAAAAGAGTCAAACAAAATCCAGCGAAAACCCAGAAAGATCAAGAAAAGAAGAAACCGAGGGAAGTTTTGAAGCAAAAGGAGTACCTGCACTAGGCTCTGCAGTTGTGGTCTCCGTCGTCGGGGGGCCGCTGGTGCTGTCTCTCGCCGGAGAACCCTCCCTTGCCGGAGACTTCTCCCTCACCGGGAAGCCTTCCCTTGTCGGAGAATTCTCCCTTGTCGGGGGATTCTCCCTTGGCTCCTGGTGGGGGTGCTCGGCTCCTACACAAGTCAACAAGCAGATATCAGCAAAGACAAGTACCCAAGCGTGCCTCGCAGCAGAAAGTAAATCATACACTTACGCTGGGGGCTGCCCTGGAGGAAAGTTGCCGGGTTCGGCAAGGTTGTCTCGGGCGCGCCACCTGCTGTTGAAGTGGGCTCGTCCTCGATGACGATCACCGGGACCTTGGCCCTCTTTGCCGCTCTCTGGGCCAGAGTCCTAAAGAGGGACAAGTTTAGAGACAAGCAAGTGAGATACAAGACAAACCAGCAAGAATTGAAGAAACGCAAGTACAACAAGAGAAGCTTACTCTTCTTCTTCTTCCTCGTCGGAGCTGAACATGGAGAAGTCGAAGTCCGGCGCACGCCCGGTGCGAGGAGGCGGAGGAGAATCTTCCCTTGGCCGCTTGGAGGGAGCAGTGGCGGTGGTCTGAGACGACCCCGCTCTGGCTACCGGCGCGGCGTGAGCAGCGGCAGGAACTGAAGCGGTGGTCCGGCTAGACTCCGCTCCAGTTGCCGTCACCGCATGAGGCGCTCCCGCGGCAACGGTGGTTGCCGCGGTGGAGCGCGTCACACGGCGTGGCGACTGTTGACCCGCTTGCCGCTCCGCCACATCACCGGCCTTGCGGAGACGCCTTCTTGGTGGGGATGGAGGCTCTGCTTGCGGCGAGCTGCCTGAAGATGAGGAGGAAGAAGAGTTGATGTCCAGCGAACCGCTCGTATCCCTGGCGGGCTCGCTTGGCTCGGCGTCACGCCCGGCAAGCTCCTTCTTGCCGGCGGGCTCCCCTCGCTCGGCACGGCTTGCCGCCTCTGCTGCATCTGCCTCCTCCACGGTGAATCCAAAGTCACCCGCGGCTGCGGCTGCCGCCGCCTCTTCCACCAAAGTGGCGATGAGTGCAAGCTCCGCATCGGTGGTGTCGCGGGTGAGGCCCTTCTTCTCGTCAGAGCGGATCGGCACTTCCACCAAGTCATCGAAGAACTGCTGCACGACATCGTCTGCGGGCTCCTGCCAAGTCGGCACAATTCCGTGCGAGTCGCACTCCGGCATCATTGCACGGATGCGGTCGAGCGAGGAATTGTTGCACAGCGGAACGATGCCCCCCGGCAACCTGAAGACCTCGGGATGTTGGGGGTCATACTTGAAGAGCTCCTGAAGCATCGCGTTGAGCTCCAGGACTGTGAAGTTGTAATTGAGGCCCGGCCGCAGCCTCATGATATCTGCCGCATTCTTGAACTCCCAAGTAGGCCTCCCCCGTTCCTGCAGGGGGGCGATGCGGCGGCGAAGGAAGTCTGCGCCAACAGCGCCAACAGTTAGCCCGGCAAGCCTGAGACGCAGGATCCTGGTGACGGCAATCTTCAGCCTGTCATCTTCCGTGGCCACGTCACTCCAATCGCTGCCGCGCGCTACTGGGGTTTTGCGCCGGGTGGTGAATGGCTGCGAGTTCTCCTCGTCAATCCAGCACCAATCTGCCCTCCACTCCTCCCACTTGCCGCGGAATTCTCCCTCCAGATACGTCTCCTTCTTGCCGGGCCTTGAGATCCAGGCGATTCCGCTAGATAGAGGCTCCCCTCTCTCTACTCGGGGTATGAAGAAATGGCGGAAGAGGGCTACACTGCGGTGGACTCCGACAAAATTTTCGCAGAGATGTGCGAAAACTGCCACGGTCAGAACAGCATTGGGGGTGAAGTCAAGGAGGTGGAATCCGTAGGTATTCATGATGTCGCAGAAGAATTCAGAGAAGGGCGGGCAGAACCTGAAGTAGAAGAACAATGCGAAGAAGGGGTATCCGTTTGGGGCCTTCTTCCAAGCGGCGGCGGAGAGTACCTTCGTGCGCGGATGCGCGCGCGTCTCCGTCGACCAGAAAAGATAGTAGTTCTCCCTCAGCTCCTTCGCGCCAAGCTTGGGAGGGAAGACGGCCCGCTCCTTCCGCAGCGCCGCAAGCCGCTGCGCCTCGGTCGACTTCACGACCTTCCCCTTGTCAGCTTTTGGAGCCATGGCGGAAGCAGTGGAGGAGGTCGACGGCGTTGGTGGTGCTGGTGGCGATGTGGGGGCGGAGCGCTGCTCTCTCTCTCAGTTTTGGGAAGCGAGGGAGCGGCGGAGATTTCTGAGATTGGAACGGCAATGGGCAAATGGGCGAACTGCCCCTGTTTCCTCTGCTTATAAAGAGGGAGGGGGCGGACGTTTCGCATTTCTGAATAAAGAAACCACCCACGACCTCTCCCATGACGCCGCATTCAACGCGTGCCGTTCGGGGAGAGCGCGGTGGATACGGAGAGAGATACGGCGTAACCTAGGCCGCGCGTGCCCGTGCCCTGTTTTGGGCCTGGCCCAACAGCGCTCGGCACCGTGTATGGCCCAGGCCCGGGGGCTCCTGTCGGTGTACTAGAGTAGGGGTACCCTAGTATCCCGAACTTGTGCA
>NW_021271392.1:0-3681 GCF_002162155.2 Triticum dicoccoides
CCAGACGACTCCGGCTCTGCTACTCGTGAAAGGTACCGGCGCCCCTGCCCTGAAATCCTTGTCATATGGCCAAATTGATGTGGAACTGATGTTAATTACAGCATCATGGCAGCATCATTGTATAGTGAATTTACTCTGTAATGAAATTATTCTCTATAGTGACTGTATATTGTCCCAGTGATGCATCCCCAAGTTTCAGAAATTTACCGATGCACTATCTATTGTCCCTGTTGAAATTCTGGCCTATCCGATACCATGGCACCATGCACAATTTTGTATCAAAACCCTTGTGAGCGCTTGCAGAAGACTAGTTCTGAATTTTGGGACATATTGCAGCGGAGGGCGTCGATATGGAACCTGAAAAATTGTAGCAGCACAACAAATTTGTGACAGGTGATGCATGTTAGTGCAAGTTCAGCGCTAGGTGGGTTCAGTACTTGTAAAGTGTTGCCAAATTTGGGCGCACTCACAGAGGCTGGGATAGCAGGGTTGTTTCGACACTGGATCTTCTTCCACTGGTGGGGGCACCTGACCATATATCATTTCGCAGCTCATGTCTTCAAAGTCTGAGATGTTGTTGGGTCAGTGAGCAAGATAATTATTAGCCAGGGCTGACTGAGTTTCAGTTGGAAAAGGCAGGAAACTCAGTCTAGAGAAAGCATGTACTATTTCAGAGAACAAATTCGTAGTTCATTTCATTCTGTTGGCCTGCATTAGCTAAGCATCAAGTGGACTTAACTGTTTTAGACAGTTTCAGTTAACTGTTTTATGTTTGCTGAAGAGGTTCACCTATAGTTTCAAAAATTATATATGCAATAATTTACAAGGAGCAAGTGATGTAGAGCAAAAATTCAGCAAATGATGTATAGTTTCAAAAATTCAGCGAAACTGAACCTACCCTATTGCTTCATGTAGCAAAGGCGGCAATGCAAGCAAGATCATGCTTGGTAACAATGGGAGAACAGGAAGATTCTTGAACACAAATTACTAGTCTGAACCATGCCAAATAAACTGTCTTCTCTTCTCTGGCCAGCCAACCACTAGCAATGATACTTAGCATATTTGAAATTTCCGCAATGTTGAATGGGAAGCTAATACCCAAATTGTGTGCATTTAATCCTTACACTGAGTACTCAATTTCAAATTCATGTTACTGAAATTTTCTCAACATGTTAAAATTGTCATGGTACTGAATGCTACAGAAATGCCAGGGAACACAAAAATGCTAGGGCACACAGCATTTAGAGTACTCTGAAATTCAGTTTTGAAAAAAATTGTTAGGTAGTGGCTACACTAATCTAGAGTAGTATCCTAATCTGATGGAGTACTCCATTTAAAACTCCTAATCTAGAGCAATATCCTAAAATCATTCCTGGAATTGCTGGAGTATAAATCATTAATCATTGATCATTGATGTCTGAGTATAAATCATGAAGAGTAATATCCATGTAACTATACCTGCAAGCTCCAAAACAAATTCAGCATTTCAATAACATTTCGCTACCTTCTGAACCCACATAGGCTGCAGGTAAAACAAGTTCCAGAACTTCTTCCCTGATCCATCACAAACAAAAGCAGATATGATAAGAAACTGGAGTGCCTAGAGGGCAGGGAGCAGAACTAAAATGTGAGTTGAGGAATCTGTCACTAGATGATGCAAAATTAATTACCGCTCTTGGTGTAGTTAATTAGCTGGACGGTGACCTCCTTCTGCTCCCTGATGGTCACCCTGGTCTTGTCAACAGTAGGAAAGGCAACAAAAGGATGCCTCATGACAAGTTTGCCAAGCACGGGGGCAGTATCTACACACAACATGACAAGTTTAGCAAGGTAGTTAACTATGCTGAAGGCATATTTCAAATGCAGTCTTCAGACTATTGCCATGTGGTGGTTGGCCTCCGACCCCTGAAGAAATCTGCAAGCACCAGCAAAATCAAACCCACATTACATCACCTAAGAGACTGACAAGAACACATGGGAAACTAAAGCAGAAGAAACATGGGAAAAACTAGCATAGCAAAAAATCACCCATGGCAAAGGAGAAGCGGCTGTTGCAACGCCGACCACGCATGCGATACAGGGCTTCCGGCGCAGCATGGCGGCATGCGCGCCGATGCCAAAGGTGACCTCCTTCGCCGCATACTCGCGCGGCCACTACTGCTGCTCGCTCCTGCCGCCGCCGCGGGCGAGCTGCTATCGCAGCACCGAGGAGGAGGAGGACCCGGAAACGGCCGCCGCCGCCATGGCGCCGAGGATGAGGGTTTGGAGAGAATCGAACTCAGAGAAGGCCGCCGCCGTCAGAAGAAAAATCAAGCCTTCTCCTCGCCTTGGATCACCATGAGGAAGGGGGAGGGGACAAGGAGAGGGAACCTGCGGGGGAGGCGTCGGGCGGAGGAGCTTCGGCTACGCGCGGGGGAGCCGAGCAGGGGAGCTCCAGTGCGGGAGAGGAGCGGGGGAGACGACAGGGAGTTAGGGGCTTGTCGGGAATTCGCTTGGGTTTTTTTTCTGAAAAAAAGACCATGGGACAATCTTTATCGAACAAAGAGAGTATTTAGAAACGGAGAAAGTATATTTGAATTCTTTGCAACAATGTTGGACTTCGGACCGTCTTGCGGCAAGAGGGTTGCCGCACCAGCCGTGTTGCCCGGTATGCTTGCAAGAACCGGTATGTTTGGTTTGATGTGCTAGAGGTTAAAGGTTGGGAAAACTTCACACCAACGACTCAAGCTACAATAGTGGTTTGGTGGACGGTGGCAAGCGAGATGTTGCAGGAGGTAGCAAGGAGGGAGGTGAACGCCCTAATCATCCTAGTCTTGCATTCCATCTGGAAGGAGAGGAATCGTAGAGTGTTCGACAACGTGGCTATGACTAGGAACGGTCTGGCGTCGCTTATCTGGGATGAGTGGAGCGTGTGGCAGTTCGTGTTGCGGCACAAACTAGCTGGGCGTGGTACGGTTGGATTTAGGGAGTAGTAAACTTGCAATGTAACCGGTGGTATGTGGTGCCTGGGGAGTGGGGTCCTCATAGGTCTCGGGTGCGCCGTTGTAAAGTTTCAAGTTTTTCTCTCATAATAAATCGACGCGCAAGTCTCATGCGCATACCATTTTTTCTTCTTTGCAAAAATGAGCTTTCCTTTCTTGTAGATTGATGCGATTCTGTGATTCTGTTCGAGATAGAGCTTCATAGCTTGCTCAAAACATTTGGAGGTGAGTAGCCTTGGATCTGGCAGCAAGACGATTGTGGGAAGGCTCTTAGAAGCAAAAGCAAGAAGAGTGGCGCCACAGAAAAGACGTCTGCAATTGCTTGATTGATGGTCATAAGTCTTTTGGGTTGTCCTTATGGCATGGCCTGCCTTTCTGGATTTGGCAGTGTATGTGATCTTCAGCCGAGGTTCTCTCGTTGGGGGTTTCTTTGCGTTGTGGAAATATGGGGGTGGTGCTCATTGCATGTTGGGTATGGTTGTCAGATTGACCGTGTGCTTACTGGGTTGCATGCTCTATGAGTAGCCCGCATGTGGTTTGTTTGTATCAGTTTTCGTTCGGTTTTCTTTTAATTAAGTAGGCAAATATCTTCAGCTTTAATTAATCGGTGATGCAAATCTTTTGCCTCCGTTTTAAAAGAAACTTTTCTTTCTTGTCATGGATAACAACTCCATTTGTTCCTTTTAGATGGTCTTGAATC
>NW_021271393.1:0-787 GCF_002162155.2 Triticum dicoccoides
TTTAGCATACGAACTACATGATCTTGTGCTAGGCTTAGGATTGGGTCTTGTCCATCACATCATTCTCCTAATGATGTGATCCCGTTATCAACGACATCCAATGTCCATGGTCAGGAAACCGTAACCATCTATTGATTAACGAGCTAGTCAACTAGAGGCTTACTAGGGACATGGTGTTGTCTATGTATCCACACATGTATCTGAGTTTCCTATCAATACAATTCTAGCATGGATAATAAACGATTATCGTGAACAAGGAAATATAATAATAATCAATTTATTATTGCCTCTAGGGCATATTTCCAACAGTCTCCCACTTGCACTAGAGTCAATAATCTAGTTCACATCGATATGTGATTAACACTCAAGGTCACATCCCCATGTGACTAACACCCAAAGAGTTCTGGGTTTGATCATGTTATGCTTGTGAGAGAGGTTATAGTCAACGGGTCTGAACCTTTCAGATCCGTGTGTGCTTTACAAATCTCTATGTCATCTCCTAGATGCAGCTACCACGTTCTATTTGGAGCTATTCCAAATAACGGTTCTACTTGGAGCTATTCTAAATTGTTGCTCCATTATACGTATCCGGTATCTCTACTCAGAGCTATCCGGATAGGTGTTAAGCTTGCATCGACGTAACCCTTTACGACGAACTCTTTTACCACCTCCATAATTGAGAAAATTCCTTAGTCCACTAGTTACTAAGGATAACTTTGACCGCTGTCCTGTGATCCATTCTTGGATCACTCTTGTACCCCTTGACTGACTCATGGCAAGGCACACT
>NW_021271394.1:0-905 GCF_002162155.2 Triticum dicoccoides
GGAGACCAGCCGACGGCGACCACAGAACACGGCGGGGCACGCCGGACTTGCGCTAGAGGCGTCAGTTTGGCGCGCTGAGGGCACCAGGGGATGGCCCTTGCTCCCGCGCATCCAGAGGACCGAGTGGGAGGTCGTGGGGTCGCCGGAACTCATGCCGGCGACGAGCTTTGGCGGCGATGGTGTTCGGTGGTGCTCGGGCGCGTCGCTACGGTGCATCAGTGAGCAAATGGAGAGGCTGGGCAGCACCTGCTGGACATGGGGAGCACTAAGAGCAGCTCAGTGAGGCCAGGGGAGCACGGAGGCTATGCGTGCAGCAGCAATGGCGGACGGTGGCTTCGGTGCTCGTGGGGAACGGCGCTACGGCACGGAGGGGAGCATGCTGAGTTAGGGGAGAGGGTCAGTGACTCACGGCGATGACGAGGGGACGCTCGGCGAGGTCGGGGACGGTCCGGAGCCGGCGAATTTGACGAAGATGGCCGGCGGGTCCGAGGTAGAAGACGACGACGATGGCGGCGATGCAGGGCTTCCGGAGGGCTGTGGATCGGTGGGGAGGAAGAGGGGGTCGAGGCGGAGCTCCTGGGTGCATCGGCGAGGCTAGGGGTGGCCGGTGGCCATGGGTACGGCGACGATGACGGCGAGCTCCGCTCGGTCGCGGGAGGGGAAACAGAGGAGCGAGGGGGAGGGAGGTCCAGAGAGCGAGGGAGAAGTGAGAGGGGGTCGGGGACGTCTCCGTGGCGTCGCGAGGAAGTCGGGGAGGCTGCCACGGCGAAGCAGGAGGTGGCCGGCGTCGGCGCGCGTGCGTCCAGCACGCAGCTGCTTCGGGGCGAGGGGGAGGAAGATGACTGGCAGCTGGGCTGCACAGTAACGGGCCGCGCAGAAGCTGGGCCGGCTACAGGTAAGTGGCC
>NW_021271395.1:0-877 GCF_002162155.2 Triticum dicoccoides
AACATCATAGAAGATGCGAGTGAACTCCGTTTTCGATGAACTCGAGCTTGTCACCAAGATGACCATAAGCTCCAAAACTCACAAAGAGAAGAACCAAACATGAACCGATAATATAGTAAGAAGAGGCAGGGGAGGTATGCCAACAAATAGAGGAGTGAAACATCCAACTAAGAAGAACCAGCATAACATCCAACATCGAAAACATCATAGAAGATGCGATTGAACTCCATTTTTGATGAACTCGAGCTTGTCGCCAAGATGACCATAAGCTCCAAAACTCACAAAGAGAAGAACCAAACAAGAACCAATAATATAGTAAGAAGAGGCAGGGGAGGTATGCCAACAAATAGAGGAGTGAAACCTCCAACTAAGAAGAACCGACATAACTTCCAACATCGAAAACATCATAGAAGATGTGAGTGAACTCTGTTTTCGATGAACTCGAGCTTGTCACCAAGATGACCATAAACTCCGAAACTCACAAAGAGAAGAACCAAACAAGAACCGATAATATAGTAAGAAGAGGTAGGGGAGGTATGCCAACAAATAGAGGAGTGAAACCTCCAACTGAGAAGAACCGGCATAACCTCCAACATCGAAAACATCATAGAAGATGCGAGTGAATTCCGTTTTCGATGAACTCGAGCTTGTCACCAAGATGACCATAAGCTCCAAAACTCACAAAGAGAAGGACCAAACAAGAACCGATAATATAGTAAGAAGTGGCAGGGGAGGTATGCCAACAAATAGAGGAGTGAAACATCCAACTAAGAAGAACCAGCATAACCTCCAACATCGAAAACATCTTAGAAGATGCGAGTGAACTCCATTTTCAATGAACTCGAGCTTGTCGCCAAGATGACCATAAGCTCCAAAA
>NW_021271395.1:887-1810 GCF_002162155.2 Triticum dicoccoides
GAAACCTCCAACTGAGAAGAACCGGCATAACCTCCAACATCGAAAACATCATAGAAGATGCGAGTGAACTCCGTTTTCGATGAACTCGAGCTTGTCACCAAGATGACCATAAGCTCCAAAACTCACAAAGAGAAGAACCAAACATGAACCGATAATGTAGTAAGAAGAGGCAGGGGAGGTATGCCAACAAATAGAGGAGTGAAACCTCCAACTGAGAAGAACCGGCATAACCTCCAACATCGAAAACATCATAGAAGATGAGAGTGAACTCCGTTTTCGAAGAACTCGAGCTTGTCGCCAAGATGAACATAAGCTCCAAAACTCACAAAGAGAAGAACCAAACAAGAACAAATAATATAGTAAGAAGAGGCAGGTGAGGTATGCCAACAAATAGAGGAGTGAAACCTCCAACTGAGAAGAACTGGCATAACCTCCAACATCGAAAATATCATAGAAGATGCAGAGTGAACTCCGTTTTCGATGAACTCGAGCTTGTCACCAAGATGACCATAAGCTCCACAACTCACAAAGAGAAGAACCAAACAAGAACCGATAATATAGTAAGAAGAGGCAGGGGAGGTATGCCAACAAATAGAGGAGTGAAACATCCAACTAAGAAGAACCGGCATAACCTCCAACATCGAAAACATCATAGAAGATGCGAGTGAATTCCGTTTTCGATGAACTCGAGCTTGTCGCCAAGATGACCATAAGCTCCAAAACTCACAAAGAGAAGAACCAAACAAGAACCAATAATATAGTAAGAAGAGGCAGGGGAGGTATGCCAACAACTAGAGGACTGAAACCTCCAACTAAGAAGAACCGGCATAACCTCCAACATCGAAAACATCATAGAAGATGCGAGTGAACTCCGTTTTCGATGAACTCGAGCTTGTCACCAAGATGACCATAAGCTCCGAAAC
>NW_021271396.1:0-971 GCF_002162155.2 Triticum dicoccoides
TGTATTATCCGGAAATCGTAATACACGTGTGAATACTTAGACCACACTATGTCCCTGGTAAGCCTCTAGTTGACCAGCTCGTTGTGATCAACAGATAGTCATGGTTTCCTGACTATGGACATTGGATGTCGTTGATAACGGGATCACATCATTAGGAGAATGATGTGATGGACAAGACCCAATCCTAAGCATAGCATAAAAGATCGTGTAGTTCGTTTTGCTAGAGCTTTGCAAGTGTCAAGTATCTCTTCCTTCGACCATGAGATCGTGTAACTCCCGGATACCGTAAGAGTGCCTTGGGTGTATCAAACGTCACAACGTAACTGGGTGACTATAAAGGTGCATTACAGGTATCTCCGAAAGTAGCTGTTGGGTTGACACGGATCGAGACTGGGATTTGTCACTCCGTATGACGGAGAGGTATCTCTGGGCCCACTCGGTAATGCATCATCATATTGAGCTCAATGTGACCAAGCTGTTGGACACGGGATCATGCATTACGGTACGAGTAAATTGACTTGCCGGTAACGAGACTGAACAAGGTATTGGGATACCGACGATCGAGTCTCGGGCAAGTAACGTACCGATTGACAAAGGGAATTGCATACAGGGTTTGATCGAATCCTCGACATCGTGGTTCATCCGATGACAACATCGAGGAGCATGTGGGAGCCATCATGGGTATCCAGATCCCGCTGATGGTTATTGACTGAGAGCGTCTCGGTCATGTCTGCATGTCTCCCGAACCCGTAGGGTCTACACACTTAAGGTTCGGTGACGCTAGGGTTATGAAGATATGGATATGCAGAAACCCGAATGTTGTTCGGAGTCCCGGATGAGATCCCGGACGTCACGAGGAGTTCCGGAATGGTCCGGAGGTAAAGAATTATATATAGGAAGTGCTATTTCGGGCATCGGGACAAGTTTCGGGGTTATCGGTATTGTACCGGGACCACCGGAAGGGTCCCGGG
>NW_021271397.1:0-730 GCF_002162155.2 Triticum dicoccoides
GCTAGAGTTGAACTAGCTCTATAAGCAAGTTGAAATAATTTTACACTAGAGTTGCACTAGCTCTATAGCCTAGTACAAATAATTTTACACTAGAGTTGAACTAGCTCTATAAGCTAGTTCAAATAATTTTACACTAGAGTTGACCTAGCTCTATAGCCTAATACAAATGATTTTACACTAGAGTTGAACTATTTCTATAGCCTATTACAAATGATTTTACACTAGAGTTAAACTAGCTCTATAAGCTACTTCAAATAATTTTACACTAGAGTTGAACTAGCTCTATAGCCTAGTACAAATAGTTCTACACTAGAGTTGAACTAGCACTATAAGCTAGTTTAAATAATTTTACACTAGAGTTGAACTAGCTCTATAAGAAAGTTGAAATAATTTTACACTAGAGTTGAACTAGCACTATAAGCTAGTTGAAATAATTTTACACTAGAGTTGAGCCAGCTCTATAAGCTAGTTCAAATAATTTTACACTAGAGTTGAACTAGCACTATAAGCTAGTTTAAATAATTTTACACTAGAGTTGAACTAGCACTATAAGCTAGTTGAAATAATTTTACACTAGAGTTGAGCCAGCTCTATAAGCTAGTTTAAATAATTTTACACTAGAGTTGAACTAGCACTATAAGCTAGTTGAAATAATTTTACACTAGAGTTGAGCCAGCTCTATAAGCTAGTTCAAATAATTTTACACTAGAGTTGAACTATCTCTATAGCC
>NW_021271398.1:0-1240 GCF_002162155.2 Triticum dicoccoides
TTGTTCCGGAGTGCTCAAGATATTTCGAAGATTCATGTTACCACTCTGCTTTCGTTCAAACTCTTTTGAGGATGTTATATCATTTAAGCCTTTTAATTCAACCGGTGCAACATCTCTTTTAAATTTTTTCAACGGTGTTCTTTTGAGTGGGCTCTAACCCACAGGTCTTTTCCCAGGATCTTACCTGACTCTTCTATTTTCCCAGAGCTATCCTAAATTCTTCTCTAAGTTTGACGTAAGAATGAGTTATCATCAGTCAAATGCTTTTCTCCAAGATCTTTCAAATTCTTTTCATAGTTGGCTCAACCTCTTCGCTTTTGATTCTTCCGGTGTGCCTCAATAATTCTTGGTGGTGTTTCTCGTTGTCATTCTCATCATTTGAAGACCGAAGAAGAGTTTCTCTTTAATCTTGCTCTATTCTCTTCAAGATTCATGGTGCTAGCTTGTTGCCATCCTCTCATAATTGTTTTCGATTGTGAGAATCTTTTTCACCCATCAGGAGATATTTAAGAGTCTTCTCAGTTTGGTTATCCGGAGCCCATCATCGAAGATTTATTCATTCTCAGTTTGCAGTTATCATTCTCCGATCTTACCGGTGCCTTGTTCAAGTGATCTTTAATCGGCTCGTGCTCTCTTCGTTCTCATGTATATAGATTGTCTCAGGTATCTTCGTTCATTTCACTATTCTTCCCGGTGTTTCTTTGTCTTCCCTTAATTCATTTTCAATTTGTACGATGGTTCGTTCAAGATTTTTTTTCTTCTTTCTTATCATATCAATTCATTTGTTGCCCCAATCCTACCGGTGGTTCGTTGAAGACCTTCTCAAGTTTATGTTATATCTCTCTTAATCTTTTCTATGAGAATAAGTAATATGTCAAATCCGTTGATTGTCACCAATTTAATTGGTGAAGGATAGACATAACATAATTCTTATTCTTGTTTAATCAAGTTTATTCAATTCCGGAGTGGCTCATCGTATCACATTCTCAGTTCGAGTTGCTCATCTTTTCTTTCCCGGAGTTCCAAGCTCTAATTATCATTCCAAAGATCTATCTAACCATTGCAAGGGTTCAACTTGTGTTTTCAACTTCTCTTTCTTCTCGTTATCCTTTCATTACCGGAGTTCTTCTTGGAGATTCTACATGTTGGTTCATCAAGGATTTATATTCCTTCTCGAAATGTTCATCGAGATTCTTTTCTAAGGAGTTCAAGCATTCTTCATCTTGCTATCCGGAGTGCA
>NW_021271399.1:0-1575 GCF_002162155.2 Triticum dicoccoides
TCGAAGCCTGAAAGATCACTCGACGCAAAAACAGAATGGATCAAGTCGACTGAAGGCAAGTTGTTTCCTGTCGACAAAGGAATTCTTTGGTCCAGAACAACGCACAACCGGAGCACAAAGATTAATCGGAAACGACATCAACTCCTTCTTCACTCGAAGCCTCAATCCATTCGGGGGCTAATGACGGGGTTATGTACCTAGGGTAGGGTCATGGACCTGATCCAAGTAACTTACCCCAGGACATCCTTAGAAGAGGTCGCCTTCCAGTCGACCAACGAGGATTCACTCGACTGGTCTGAAGGACTCGACCACGAAGACTCACTCGACCACCAGGAGGTCAAGAGGCACTCTGCACTGCAACGGCCTGTAATCAAGTAGACTTTATGATAGTAAAGGCCTTTATGTGGGGCGTTACCAGTAACGCCCCAGACTTAACTCACCTTAAACCCTCTCCTACGTGGGCTGGCTGGGGTCCTGGCGCACTCTATATAAGCCACCCCCCTCCACAGGCAGAAGGGTTCGGCACCTTGTAATTCACACATTCATAATCCACTCGACCGCCTCCGGGCTCCGAGACGTAGGGCTATTACTTCTCCCGAGAAGGGCCTGAACTCGTACATCCTTTGTGCTTACAACCTCTCCATAGCTAGGACCTTGCCTCTCCATACCTACCCCCCACTCTACTGTCAGGCTTAGAACCACGACAGGACCTGGATGCCCATATTGGCTCCTACATATTCTACGAAGATCTTTATTGGTCAGACCGCATAACAACATACGTTGTTCCCTTTGTCATCGGTATGTTACTTGCCCGAGATTCGATCGTCGGTATCCAATACATAGTTCAATCTTGTTACCGACAAGTCTCTTTACTCGTTCCGTAATACATCATCCCGCAACTAACTCATTAGTTGCAATGCTTGCAAGGCTTAAGTGATGTGCATTACCGAGAGGGCCTAGAGATACCCCTCCGACGATCGGAGTGACAAATCCTAATCTCGAAATACGTCAACCCAACATGTACCTTTGGAGACACCTGTAGAGCACCTTTATAATCACCCAGTTATGTTGTGACGTTTGGTAGCACACAAAGTGTTCCTCCGGCAAACGGGAGTTGCACAATCTCATAGTCATAGGAACATGTATAAGTCATGAAGAAAGCAATAGCAACATACTAAACGATCGGGTGCTAAGCTAATGGAATGGGTCATGTCAATCAGATCATTCACCTAATGATGTGATCCCGTTAATCAAATAACAACTCTTTGTCAATGGTTAGGAAACATAACCATCTTTGATTAACGAGTTAGTCAAGTAGAGGCATACTAGTGACACTCTGTTTGTCTATGTATTCACACATGTATTATGTTTCCGGTTAATACAATTCTAGCATGAAAAATAAACATTTATCATGATATAAGGAAATAAATAATAACTTTATTATTGCCTCTAGGGCATATTTCCTTCAGTCTCCCACTTGCACTAGAGTCAATAATCTAGATCACATCGCCATGTGATTTAGCATCAATAGTTCACATCTTTATGTGATTGGTTCACATCTCCATGTGACTAACA
>NW_021271400.1:0-11677 GCF_002162155.2 Triticum dicoccoides
AAAAATAGCCTATACTTATGTATTTCGAAATTACATGGGCCTGGCCCAATAATAAGGTGACGCAGCACCTAAAAGAGCCTCGGGACGAAATTTATGAAGTGGCATCTTGTATATTTCGTCCAAGGCTTCATGCACCCATTATGGTGGCTTCAAAGTCCTGAAATCATCACTTGTAACTCCGTTCTTGTTTCCCTTGCGCATGCCATCATCTCCATGCTTGTTCTTGCTCCAATGTTCATCCTTCTCCAAGCTAGGCCCTTCATTTGTAAGCAAAACAAATGTATCCAATTTAGGCAGCATCATATTCTCATGAACATTAGAATCATTACCAAGAAACGAAAGTACCTGGTAATTTAGTTGGCGTGCACGAGCTCTAGTAATTGGTCCAGTATGTATAGCAGCAGGGGCTGTGGGTGTAACAATTGTATTGATGTCCTCATCACAGCCTAAAACTAAATCTAGGTCGTACAAGGCCAATGGGCCCAAGTGGAGGTGATGTAACACCTTTGGACTTGTAGTTTGACTCGGATTCTGCTGCAGCATCAGATTGTTTCGTCCACAACTCAACGCTCCGGACGAATTTGAAGGTGATTCCAATTGGGTTGGAAAGTGCACGAAATCTAGTTTCCAACAAAAAAAATCACCCAATTCGGAGTCCGTATGAAAAACTTGTGTGCGTTTTGAGTCAGGTATGTCTGTGCAGTCCGAATCTGAATCCAGAACGTGAGAGACTTGGACACTATCTTCTCTTGGGCCAAAAGTGACGTGAGAGAACTTTTTGGACAGCAAATAAACATCTCTTTCTTCCTTATCTTCATATGTGGATTGTACAAATGTCCCATACACCTGCAATTAGACAAAACACAAAAGTGTGTGAAGTATTTTTGTTCTGGATAACATAAATAGATTATTGAATAGTGTGCACTAGAAATCACCTGACAAATATGCATATATGCAATATTTTTGGTCATATCCAAGGTAGTCATGTCCTCATCATCCTCCCCTTCTTGAAAATAAAGCCGTCCTCGGCGTTGCTTAATCTGAAATGTGGCTAATAAAAGAGACAAGGTGTACATGTTGTATATGTATATGTCATCCATTTTTACTTCCCTTGATTTTTGCATATATGACACATGAATAGATGAGTAACTTGCATAGTTCATAAAATCTAAAGCCAAAAAATTAGCACAAGAAGTAGAAGGCATGAAAATATTGCAACTCAGTTTGCACATATAAGTGAAGCTCTTATTCATTTCAAAAGATTGACAATGTTCATCATTAAACCATCCCAACATTGGTGAATAAACCTTACTTGCATCAAATTTACATGCTACAACATGCTTAAATAAGCAAACATGCAATAAGTCATTCAACACAGAATCATCACCAAGATTACATGTCATATCAAAATGATTAAACATTGGTTCTTTTGCATCAATAGTTAATTCAATGGGTGCACTCAAAATTGTTGGTATTTCAGTTGTTTGATCACATGGCAAAGTCAAATTATCAACGTAGTCCTCTAAAATAGGTGGTGTGATCAAAGTAGTGGGTAGCTCATCAGATGGTGCATTCAAATTGACAAGGCATTCATCATTCTCATGTAGAGATGGAAGATCAGTACCTTTGTCATTACCTCTTATGATCAACTCAGATGATGTAGCCACTCTCGGGGGCGATGTGTCACATGGTGGAGGTGATGTAGTCCTGACAACAACGGATGTGGTTGTCATAGTATGCCTAGTAGTTGAAGGAACAATCATATCAACTCTTGGAATGTGCACCGTGTGCTTGTTCTCCTCGTGGCCAACACGTCGTTTTATTTCCTGTTCAGCTTTGCAAGCAAGATGAAACAAATGGTCCATAGGATAACACTCTTCATGAATTAGTATCTCTTGAATATCAAGGTTTAATCCTCCCCAAAATCTATCCATAAAATCATCTTCACTTTCTTCTAAAGAGGAATGCAACAAGGTAGTTTCTAAATCATCATAATATTTTGTTACAGTTTCACTACCTTGTTTTAAGTGTTGCAACTTCTTAATCATGTCACGAGTATAATAAGCAGGGACGAAAGTATGTCGCATGGTAAGTTTCAAATCATCCCAAGTAGTAGGTATATAATCAGGGTGTAACCGACAATATTCACTCCACCAAACCAAAGCATAACCAGTGAAAGAACCAACCGCAACCTTAACCTTTTTATGTTCATTGAAATTATGGGAAGCAAATATATTTTTTATGTCGAACTCCCATTCAATATATAAAGCAGGTTTAAAACGGCCATTAAATGGTGGTATAGATACATTAACCTGATCATGTGCATTTGGATGTTTGTGCACCTCTCGTGATGGTTGTGGTATTTGCAAAGGTGGTGGCACGTCTCCCGCGATCGACAAAGCCCATGAATTGACTCTGGATCCTGTCATGATTAGTAGAACAAGAAACAAAACCCAAAAATAATGTTCCTATAACTACTAGGATGTGGTGGTAAAACGCTCACAGTAAAGCAAATATCAATGTCTTACAAGTTCTTACCATGCAGCAGGCGGTGATCGGCAACCAGCGGTGTCAAGTAACTCCGAATATTGAGTAAAGCGATTGCCAGAGGAGCGTACGTATAGACGGTGTAGAAATATGTGGAGCTGGGTTGGCTATATATGGTAGCAAAAGATTAGCAATAATCAATTCAAAGATGCAATGTTGAATAAACGCTCAACGACGGTACTGTGCTGGTCCTAGGCTAGACCGGACTAGAGACGCGAGCCTAGAACACTAATGAGGTCACGGCGTAGCACAACTAGCATCAATGAAGGAAACTAAGTAGCTCTTGACCGCAAGATATAAGTGAAGATCACAACGGCAGTGAAGATAATGATTAAAAACTACTGCCAAGCAGGATATACAACAACTCTCTCTCCAACTTTCCTCTTGAAAAGTTTGAGACAATTTTCTGATAAATTCTTTCAAAGAATGCTACTAACTCAAGCTTTCCAATGCAAAAAGAATCACTCAATTCCGAGTTGATATGAGGAGTCAAAGAATTCTAAAACTGCCCTGAAAAATTGGAACAAGCTGTGTTCACGAACTTCGGAGGGCAAAAAGACCTATTTAGAAGCCGATTTGAGGTGTCAAATATTAAACTAGCTTCTGCAACTATTTAGATGCGGCTCGTCGCTATCTTCAATTTGAGTACTCACGGAGCCAGAACGGACTTCGTATGAGGAAGATACACCTGTTTTACTGAATAGTGCGCAAAACAGATTCCAATCCGAATTCAGGTACGAGATTGATTCTAGATAGATCCAATTTTTTTTCTTCTCTCTTTTTTTTTCTCACGCTTTTTTTTCTTTTCCTTTTTTTTTCTCTCTCCCTCTTTCCAAAACAAACTAGATAAGATGTAGATTGGATCAAGCAAAGATGGGAACGATCTCAACTATGATTATGACAATGAACGGTGGGTAGCACGTGGAGGAAATTGATGGATGGGTGGTGGACAGCGGAAGGGATAACGATGCAGCGGCGACGTGACTAATGTGAACAAGACTCGAAACTCTAAACGACCTAGACACTAAGACCAGCAACTCGACACGACGATGCAACCGATAATTCAACTATGCAAGCAATGAAAAGAAAATTGCAAAGGCTCAGACTGGCTTGGACAAAGGATGAATAGATCTAACTCTTTTTTGTGGATTTTTCTTGGACAATAGGTAAGAAAATAAATCTAATCTAGGAAAACTGGAAATTCTCACCGAGCAACCTGAAAACTGATACCACTTGATAGAGGCTAAGGGTCCCGATCTTTCGATGAGATGATAACTATCGATTTGGTGGAGACGACTTTGACAATTCGACTACAAATGTGCACGACGTTGCGCCTTAGCAATCGCTAAACCAATCTCCTGAGGTTACTGACAATGCTGGAAGCACGGTCAGCCTGACCACGAAGGTCTATTCTTGCAAGCAATCGAAGAACGAGCAAGAATATGATAAAGCAATCTGAATATCGCAAATATATATGAAGTATTGATAATGGTGGGGATCCGGAAGCGGTCTTGGTCTGGTCGTTGGACACAAACGAAGTACACGAAGTTGCAATGGCTAACTTTTAACTAAACAAATCCCAAGGAAAAGCTACTAGATGGATCTACTTATATAGGAGCAAGGGGTGGCGGCCAAGGAGGTGGGAGGACGTCCCAAGGCAGCCTAAAACTAAATCTAGGTCGTACAAGGCCAATGGGCCCAAGTGGAGGTGATGTAACACCTTTGGACTTGTAGTTTGACTCGGATTCTGCTGCAGCATCAGATTGTTTCGTCCACAACTCAACGCTCCGGACGAATTTGAAGGTGATTCCAATTGGGTTGGAAAGTGCACGAAATCTAGTTTCCAACAAAAAAAATCACCCAATTCGGAGTCCGTATGAAAAACTTGTGTGCGTTTTGAGTCAGGTATGTCTGTGCAGTCCGAATCTGAATCCAGAACATGAGAGACTTGGACTCTATCTTCTCTTGGGCCAAAAGTGACGTGAGAGAACTTTTTGGACAGCAAATAAACATCTCTTTCTTCCTTATCTTCATATGTGGATTGTACAAATGTCCCATACACCTGCAATTAGACAAAACACAAAAGTGTGTGAAGTATTTTTGTTTTGGATAACATAAATAGATTATTGAATAGTTTGCACTAGAAATCACCTGACAAATATGCATATATGCAATATTTTTGGTCATATCCAAGGTAGTCATGTCCTCATCATTGTCTCTATCAAGTGGTATCAGATTTCCAGGTTGCTCGGTGAGATTTTACAGTTTTTCGTAGTTTAGATCGAGTCTGTTCTTCATACCTATAGTCCACGAAAAAGCCACAAAAAAAATTAGGGTTAGTTCATCATATCCGAACCAATCTGAGCCTTTGCATAATCTTTTTAGGGTTTTGCTTTGTTGAATTTGCGGTTGCATCGTCGTGTCTAGTTGCTGGTCTTAGAGTCTAGTCTTTTAGAGTTTCGAGTTCTGGTCATAAGTTGTCACGCCGCCGCCGCACCATCATCATCACCCCTGCCATCTACCACCACCGCTTATCCGCCACCGCTTCGAATCCGTATCCATATACCACCACAGCTGTCATATACCACCACCGCTGCCATCTACCACCATATATCCACCACCAATCCGAGTTCTTGTCATATTAGGTTTGTTTTCGAGATCCATCTAGATTCCGATTCGTGTTTCCTTGCCGGAGTAGGTTTTGGGAAAAAAATAAAAAAAGAGTCCGGAAACCACGCTCCGTTTAGGCCCAAAATTTTTCGAAAACGCATTTTTCGAAAAAATTTCTGGCTATCCTATTTTTAGGTGTTTCTGAGTGTTTTGAGACAGGGTGCCATTATAGGAAGTTTTTTTTGACCCGTTTCCAGTTTTTGGGTCCGGGCAGTCAAAAAAAAATTGGTCGAAAAAAATTTCGTGCCCATCCTGTCAGTTTGAGCTAGGAAGAGTTTTGAGACACTCGCCATTATAGTGATTTTTCGCAAAAAAAAGCAGCGCAAAAAAAAGAGCGAAAAAAAATTCCAGAGTGTGCTTTTCCCTTGTTTACGTGCTGCGCCGTGATTTTGTTGGTGTTCTAGGCTCGCGTCTCTAGCACAGTCTAGCCTAGGACCAGCACAGTACCGTCGTTGAGCGTTTATTCAACTTTGCATCTCTGAATTGATTATTGCTGACCCTTTTTGCTACCATACTATAAGCCTTCCCAGCTCCACATACATCTACGTCGTGCGTTTGACTCTCCCTGGTAATCGCTCTATCCAAGCTTTGAGAGTTTTTGACTACAACGGTTGCCGATCACCGCCTGCTGCTGGATAAGAACTGGTAAGAATTTGAGATTTGCTTGACGGATTTGTGACACCCACCACCACCTCTTGTTAGTAGTCTGTAGGATCATATTCTTGTGTGTTTCTATTGCTGCTAACCATGCCAGGATCACAAGCCGACGAGACTGACTGGGAGAACATGACGAATAAGGATTTGCATGATAAATTTCAGCAAATGATGAGTGAACAGGTGCAAGACGTGCTAAACAGATTTGAAGAGGCCATGGAGAAGATAGATGGCATGGAGAAGACGTTCGAAACAAAGCTCGATAACAAGTTTAATGAATTGCTCGCGCGTCTTCCACCACCACCACCCACTGCACCTAACGCACCTCTCCAACAACAACAACAACAACAACGACGACTACCTCCACGTCGCGAAATAGACCTCCGCCGAGCGAGCCGTGTTCCTCTTGCGTTTGGCCAAACTATTGGTGCTGCTGTTGATACTTCTGTGGCTCCTGCTGCTGATGCGGAGGAGGATGATTATGTGGGAGATTACGAGGATGAGGTTGCTCAAAATCAGAACTACGTGCAACCACCAGCACCACCACCAGGAGGTCGACCTCAGGTATATATTCGTAATGGTAGGCCTGCACCACCACCTTAGGTACGAGATGATGTCCATATTCCTAAACTGAAATTGAATATTCCACCATTTGAGGGTAGATATGTTCCTGATATATATCTTACTTGGGAGTTAGAAACTGAACAACGATTTACATGTTTACAATATCCTGAGGAGAGACGAGTTGCTGCTGCAGTTTGTGCTTTCACTAGTTTTGCATGTGTCTGGTGGTCTGGACATTGTAGATTACATCCTATTCCAACTAGTTGGGTTGCTTTGAAAACCGCTATGCGTATGCGTTGGGTTCCACCATATTATCAACGTGAATTGCTTCAAAAATTGCAGCGTTTAAGACAAGGAAAAAATTCTGTAGAAGAATATTATCAGGAATTACAAACTGGCATGATTCGATGTGGTATTGTTGAGGAGAATGAAGCTATGCTTGCACGTTTTCTGGGTGGATTAAATAGAGAGATTCAGACCATTCTAGACTATAAGGAGTATACTAATATCACTCGTTTATTCCATCTTGCTTGTAAAGCTGAACGTGAAGTGCAGGATCGACAAGCATTGGCACGAACTAACTTTTCAGCAGGCCGACCTTCATCATGGACACCACGTGCATCTTCTACTTCAACTGCACCAGCACCTCAATCAGGTGCCTCCTACAGCCGTGATACAAGAAAACAGGAACAACCACCATTATCTGCCAAGAGCGCACCTACCGGGCCTGCACAGAGTTCTTCTTCTTCCAGGGCATCAACAGGGCACACAAGTGATATTATTTGTCGTCGTTGTAAGGGAGGAGGTCATTATGCGAGAGAATGCAAATCTCCGCGTGTGATGATTGCTACCGAGGGTGGTGGATATGAGTCCGCTAGTGACTATGATGAGGAGACATTGGCTCTTATTACACGTGAAGAACATGGTGGAGATGATTCTGATCATGAGACACAATACATGGCTCCTGAAGACGCTGACAGGTATGAATGTTTAGTTGCTCAACGTGTTTTGAGTGTGCAGGTCACACAAGCTGAGCAAAATCAGAGGCACAATTTGTTCCATACCAAGGGAGTTGTGAAGGAACGTTCTGTGCGCGTCATAATAGACGGAGGGAGCTGCAACAACTTGGCTAGCATGGAGATGGTGGAGAAGCTTTCTCTCACCACAAGACCACATCCACATCCTTACTACATCCAATGGTTCAACAACAGCGGCAAGGTTAAGGCAACACGTACTGTTCGTGTGCATTTTAGTATCTCTACATATGCTGATTATGTTGATTGTGATGTGGTACCTATGCAAGCATGTTCCTTATTACTTGGTAGACCATGGCAATTTGATAAAAATTCTGTACACCATGGTAGAAACAATCACTATACTCTTGTTCATAAGGATAAAAATATTACTTTGCTTCCTATGACTCCTGATTCCATTTTGAAAGATGATATTAATAGAGCTAATGATGAGGACATCAATACAATTGTTACACCCACAGCCCCTGCTGCTATACATACTGGACCAATTACTAGAGCTCGTGCACGCCAACTAAATTACCAGGTACTTTCGTTTCTTGGTAATGATTCTAATGTTCATGAGAATATGATGCTGCCTAAATTGGATACATTTGTTTTGCTTACAAATGAAGGGCCTAGCTTGGAGAAGGATGAACATTGGAACAAGAACGGAGTTACAAGTGATGATTTCAGGACTTTGAAGCCACCATAATGGGTGCATGAAGCCTTGGACGAAATATACAAGATGCCACTTCATAAATTTCGTCCCGAGGCTATTTTAGGTGCTGCGTCACCTTATTATTGGGCCAGGCCCATGTAATTTCGAAATACATAAGCATAGGCTATTTTTAGAGTCCGTATGTGTGGGGAAACAAGAGATAGGGTTGATTTCGGACCCCTCCACCAAGGGCCACGAAATTTCCCCCCTCTTCCTCCATATATACAGCCCTTAGGGCATCGTTTAGACTTTGGGTTTTGTTTAGATTAAAAGTTCGCCATAGCTGCAACTTCGCGTACTTCGTTTGTGTTCAACGACCAGACAAAGGCGTCACAGAACCCCACCTTGATCAATAAAGCTTTCATCTTATATTCGCAATATCCAGATTGCAATCTTAGTTTCTTGCTTGTTCTTCGTTTGCTCGCAGGAAACAGACCCTCGTGGTCAGGTTGATCGTGCTCCGGCGTGGTCAATAACCTCTCGGAGTTGGTTTAGCGATTGCTAAGGCGCGACGTCCTCACACGTTCGTAGTCGGATCGTCAAAGTCGACTTCCACCAAAGCGAAATCCACCATCTCATCGAAAGACGGGACACCTTTGCCTCTATCATATCTCTTGAATATCACGGTTTAATCCTCCCCAAAATCTATCCATAAAATCATCTTCACTTTCTTCTAAAGAGGAATGCAACAAGGTAGTTTGTAAATCATCATAATATTTTGTTACAGTTTCACTACCTTGTTTTAAGTGTTGCAACTTCTTAATCATGTCACGAGTATAATAAGCAGGGACGAAAGTATGTCGCATGGCAAGTTTCAAATCATCCCAAGTAGTAGGTATATAATCAGGGTGTAACCGACAATATTCACTCCACCAAACCAAAGCATAACCAGTGAAAGAACCAACCGCAACCTTAACCTTTTTATGTTCATTGAAATTATGGGAAGCAAATATATTTTTTATGTCGAACTCCCATTCAATATATAAAGCAGGTTTAAAACGGCCATTAAATGGTGGTATAGATACATTAACCTGATCATGTGCATTTGGATGTTTGTGCACCTCTCGTGACGGTTGTGGTATTTGCAAAGGTGGTGGCACGTCTCCCGCGATCGACAAAGTCCATGAATTGACTCTGGATCCTGTCATGATTAGTAGAACAAGAAACAAAACCCAAAAATAATGTTCCTATAACTACTAGGATGTGGTGGTAAAACGCTCACAGTAAAGCAAATATCAATGTCTTACAAGTTCTTACCATGCAGTAGGCGGTGATCGGCAACCAGCGGTGTCAAGTAACTCCGAATATTGAGTAAAGCGATTGCCAGGGGAGCGTACGTATACACGGTGTAGAAATATGTGGAGCTGGGTTGGCTATATATGGTAGCAAAAGATTAGCAATAATCAATTCAAAGATGCAATGTTGAATAAACGCTCAACGACGGTACTGTGCTGGTCCTAGGCTAGACCGGACTAGAGACGCGAGCCTAGAACACTAATGAGGTCACGTCGTAGCACAACTAGCATCAATGAAGGATACTAAGTAGCTCTGGACAGCAAGATATAAGTAAAGATCACAACGGCAGTAAAGATAATGAGGTGAAACAACAGCCAAGCAGGATATATCAACAACTTTGTCTCCAACTTTCCTCTGAAAAAGTTTGTGCCGATTTTTTTGTTTTTTTTTCTTCTCTCTTTTTTTTCCTCACACTTTTTTTTCTTTCTCTCCTTTTTATTTCTCTGACTTTTTTTTCTCCTTTTTTTCTCGTTTTTTTCTCTTTTTTTTTCTCCCTCTTTCCAAAACAAACTAGATAAGATGCAGATTGGATCAAGTGAAGATGTGAACGATCTCAACTATTATTATGACAATGAATGGTGGGTAGCACGTGGTGGAAATTGATGGATGGGTGGTGGACAGCGGAAGAGATAATGATGCAGCAGTGGCGTGACTAATGTGAACAGAACTCGAAACTCTAAACGAACTAGACACTAAGACCAGCAACTCGACACGACGATGCAACCGATAATTCAACTATGCAAGCAATGAAAAGAAAATTGCAAAGGCTCAGACTGGCTTGGACCAAGGATGAATAGATCTAACTCTTTTTTGTGGCTTTTTCTTGGACAATAGGTAAGAAAATAAATCTAATCTAGGAAAACTGGAAATTCTCACCGAGCAACCTGAAAACTGATACCACTTGATAGAGGCGAGGGTCCCGATCTTTCGATGAGATGATAACTATCGATTTGGTGGAGACGACTTTGATGATCTGACTACAAACGTGCACGATGTTGCGCCTTAGCAATCTCTAAACCAATCTCCTGAGGTTACTGACGATGCTGGAAGCACGGTCAGCCTGACCACGAAGGTCTATTCCTGCAAGCAATCGAAGAACGAGCAAGAATATGATAAAGCAATCTGAATATTGCAAATATATATGAAGTGTTGATAATGGTGGGGATCCGGAAGCGGTCTTGGTCTGGTCGTTGGACACAAACAAAGTACACGAAGTTGCAATGGCTAACTTTTAACTAAACAAATCCCAAGGAAAAAGCTACTAGATGGATCTACTTATATAGGAGCAAGGGGTGGCGGCCAAGGAGGTGGGAGGACGTCCCAAGGCAGCCTAAAACTAAATCTAGGTCGTACAAGGCCAATGAGCCCAAGTGGAGGTGATGTAACACCTTTGGACTTGTAGTTTGACTCGGATTCTGCTGCAGCATCAGATTGTTTCGTCCACAACTCAACGCTCCGGACGAATTTGAAGGTAACTCCAATTGGGTTGGAAAGTGCATGAAATCTAGTTTCCAACAAAAAAAATCACCCAATTCGGAGTCCGTATGAAAAACTTGTGTGCGTTTTGAGTCAGGTATGTCTGTGTAGTCCGAATCTGAATCCAGAACGTGAGAGACTTGGACTCTATCTTCTCTTGGGCCAAAAGTGACGTGAGAGAACTTTTTGGACAGCAAATAAACATCTCTTTCTTCCTTATCTTCATATGTGGATTGTACAAATGTCCCATACACCTGCAATTAGACAAAACACAAAAGTGTGTGAAGTATTTTTGTTCTGGATAACATAAATTATTGAATAGTTTGCACTAGAAATCACCTGACAAATATGCATATATGCAATATTTTTGGTCATATCCAAGGTAGTCATGTCCTTATCATCCTCCCCTTCTTGAAAATAAAGCCGTCCTCGGCGTTGCTTAATCTGAAATGTGGCTAACAAAAGAGACAAGGTGTACATGTTGTATATGTATATGTCATCCATTTTTACTTCCCTTGATTTTTGCATATATGACACATGAATAGATGAGTAACTTGCATAGTTCATAAAATCTAAAGCCAAAAAATTAGCACAAGAAGTAGAAGGCATGAAAATATTGCAACTCAGTTTGCACATATAAGTGAAGCTCTTATTCATTTCAAAAGATTGACAATGTTCATCATTAAACCATCCCAACATTGGTGAATAAACCTTACTTGCATCAAATTTACATGCTACA
>NW_021271401.1:0-1442 GCF_002162155.2 Triticum dicoccoides
TTTATGCGAATGATCCAGAAGTGTCTACTCACTCAAATCAGTCGGAATGTGGAAGCTTATATGGATGATATTGTTGTCAAGTCACGAAAAGGTTCCGACCTGCTCGCTGACCTCGCCGAAACATTTGCCAACCTCAGAAGGTATGATATCAAGCTCAATCCATCAAAGTGCACATTTGGAGTTCCTGGTGGCAAGTTACTCGGTTTTCTCGTTTCCGAACGGGGAATCGACGCCAACCCAGAAAAGATTGGCACTATTCTCCGAATGAAACGCCCTGTGCGAGTGCACGATGTCCAGAAGCTTACTGGATGCTTGGCCGCATTAAGTCGATTCATCTCACGACTCGGTGAAAAGGCATTGCCTCTTTACCGACTGATGAAGAAGGCTGACAAGTTCGAGTGGACTCCAGAAGCTGATGCAGCGTTGGCCGAGCTAAAAGCTCTGCTCTCCACCCAGCCGGTGCTTGCTGCTCCAATCAGCAAAGAGCCTCTGTTGCTCTACATCGCAGCCACAGGACAAGTCGTCAGTACTGTGCTAACGGTCGAGCGGGAAGAAGAAGGAAAAGCTCTCAAAGTTCAGCGCCCAGTGTATTATTTGTCTGAAGTCTTGACTCCATCCAAGCAGAGATATCATCATTATCAGAAGCTTGTGTATGGAATATACATGACCACAAAGAAGGTTGCTCATTATTTCTCTGACCATTCAATCACAGTCGTCAGCGACGCTCCACTATCAGAGATTTTGCACAACAGAGATGCAACTGGTCGAGTGGCCAAATGGGCGATTGAACTTCTTCCCCTTGATATCAAGTTTGAGGCAAAGAAAGCCATTAAGTCCCAGGCAATAGCAGATTTCCTCGCCGAGTGGATCGAACAGCAGCAGCCGACTGAAGTTCACTCGGAGCATTGGACCATGTTTTTCGATGGTTCTAAGATGTTGAATGGTTCCGGTGCTGGGGTTGTCCTGGTTTCCCCCAGAGGAGATAAGCTCAGATATGTGCTCCAGATTCACTTTGATTCCCCCAACAATGAGGCAGAATATGAGGCCCTCCTATATGGGTTGCGCATGGCCATTTCACTCGGCGTCCGTCGCCTAATGGTCTATGGCGACTCGGATTTAGTGGTCAATCAGGTGATGAAAGAGTGGGACGTGAGAAGCCCAGCCATGACTGGATACTGCAGTGCAGTGAGGAAGCTGGAGAAAAAGTTCGAGGGGTTGGAGCTCCATCATATACCCCGACTGAAAAATCAAGCAGCTGATGATCTAGCAAAGATAGGTTCCAAGAGAGAAGCCATTCCGAGTGGTGTGTTCTTGGAGCATATACATACTCCGTCAGTCAAAGAAGATCCTTTCACCGAAGAAACTCCGCAGCCCAAGAGTGCCACAGATCCGACTGAAGTTGAAGTCCCAGCAGTGGTCGACTTGATCATGGAGGTTTTGGT
>NW_021271402.1:0-955 GCF_002162155.2 Triticum dicoccoides
ACCTTGGTCACATTGAGCTCATTATGATGATGCATTACCGAGTGGGCCCAGAGATACCTCTCCGTCATACGGAGTGACAAATCCCAGTCTCGATCCGTGTCAACCCAACAGCTACTTTCGGAGATACCTGTAATGTACCTTTATAGTCACCCAGTTACGTTGTGACGTTTGGTACACCCAAGGCATTCTTACGGTATCCGGGAGTTACACGATCTCATGGTCGAAGGAAGAGATACTTGACACTTGCAAAGCTCTAGCAAAACGAACTACACGATCTTTTATGCTATGCTTAGAATTGGGTCTTGTCCATCACATCATTCTCCTAATGATGTGATCCCGTTATCAATGACATCCAATGTCCATAGTCAGGAAACCATGACTATCTGTTGATCACAACGAGCTGGTCCACTAGAGGCTTACCAGGGACATTGTGTGGTCTAAGTATTCACACGTGTATTACAATTTCCGGATAATACAGTTATAGCATGAATAAAAAGACAATTATCATGAACAATGAAATATAATAATACTTTTATTATTGCCTCTAGGGCATATTTCCAACAGTCTCCCACTTGCACTAGAGTCACCAATCTAGTTACATTGTGATGAATCAAACACCCATAGAGTTCTGGTGTTGATCATGTTTTGCACGCGAGAGAGGTTTAGTCAGCGGATCTGCGACATTCAGATCCGTGTGCACTTTGCAAATCTCTATGTCTCCATCTTGAACATTTTCACGGATGGAGTTGAAACGACGCTTGATGTGCCTGGTCTTCTTGTGAAACCTGGGCTCCTTTGCGAGGGCAATAGCTCCAGTGTTGTCACAGAAGAGTTTGATCGGCCCCGACGCATTGGGTATGACTCCTAGGTCGGTGATGAACTCCTTCACCCAAATTGCTTCATGTGCTGCCTCCGAGGCTGCCATGTACTCCGCTTCACACGTAGATCCCGCCAC
>NW_021271403.1:0-2938 GCF_002162155.2 Triticum dicoccoides
AGACAACCCGGTGATCGCTTTTCTACAGGGCGACGAGGAGAGGATCGCCGGGTAGGATTATGCCATGCGATGCTACTTGGAGATGCTACTGCTACTTGGAGATGCTACTTGAAGATGCTACTTGGAGGACTTCAGTCTGCTCTCTTCTACATGCTGCAAGACGGAGGCTGCCAGAAGCGTAGTCTTCGACAGGATTAGCTATCCCCCTCTTATTCTGGCATTCTGCAGTTCAGTCCACCGATATGGCCTCCTTACACATATACCCATGCATATGTAGTGTAGTTCCTTGCTTGCGAGTACTTTGGATGAGTACTCACGGTTGCTTTCTTCCCCCTTTTCCCCTTTTCTTTCGTTCTGGTTGTCGCAACCAGATGTTGGAGTCCAGGAGCCAGACGCCACCGTCGACGACGACCCCTACTACACCGGAGGTGCCTACTACTACGTGCTGCCCGCTGACGACGACCTGGATTAGTTAGGAGGATCCCAGGCAGGAGGCCTGCGCCTCTTTCGATCTGTATCCCAGTTTGTGCTAGCCTTCTTAAGGCAAACTTGTTTAACTTATGTCTGTACTCAGATATTGTTGCTTCCGCTGACTCGTCTATGATCGAGCACTTGTATTCGAGCCCTCGAGGCCCCTGGCTTGTATTATGATGCTTGTATGACTTATTTTATTTGTAGAGTTGTGTTGTGATATCTTCCCGTGAGTCCCTGATCTTGATCGTACACATTTGCGTGCATGATTAGTGTACGGTTGAATCGGGGGTGTCACAAGTTGGTATCAGAGCCGACTGCCTGTAGGAATCCCCTTTCCAACTCCTCGGCCGAAGTTGAGTCTAGCCATTGCAAAACTTTTACTAACTTGGCTGTGTGCCTTACGGGCCCACGTCGCCATTGGGTGGTATTAGGATCTTTTATTCCTCGACCTATACTCTGGGACTCTTATTTCTCTTCTATTCGGGTTAAATGATTTTGCTAAAAACAAAACTAACTTTAGGTTCTCGCAAGTACTTTCTCCCGGAGAGCCACTTGTTACCGATGACCGCCTGCTGCACCAGAAGATTCCGTAGATACTCTACGATGTGCTCTCGAGACTATGTGCCATCGCTTTTGCAATTCACTTCCATCGATAAATCCCTCTGGATAACTACTTACACCTATCGTTCATATTGCCATCCCTAGTTGCTCTTGTTATTACAAGATGTCCTGAAATACTCTTCGATATTCCGAGAATTCTTTACGCTTACTGCCCTGCAGTTCCTTGCTGCATGAATACCCCTACGGATAATTACTCGCGCTTGCCGAGTATCCGCTCATCCCCAGTTGTTCTTGTGTTTCACAAAGGTCTTCAAATAATATTCGTTCTTCCGAGAATCCTCTGGAGCCTTTGGCTCTTGAAATTCTTGCTTGCTTGCCTTATGGTTAATCCCATAACTCTCGTAGTCTTATTGACATTCCTTGTCATTATCATTTTTGAGTCTGTTGACTCAATATGTTTGCGAATGCACGCAATCATCTTTGATCCTTATAAGTTACTTTTCCGGCTGAGCTGCCATTCTTTTAACTGGAATTGGTTCTCGACCAATCCAATTGTCGTTGATTGTACCATAAGGCTATACAACTTATCCATCCCTAATCAGTGCATTACTTCTGATCCCTTGATTTGGAAATCATAATTCCTTTGCATTTGACAATTGAGTTAGTCAGTTGTTTCTATAATCTGATCTCCTTGCATTCTTCTTCCTCTAGTTGAGTACCGATACTCGTATCAGATCCTTTGTGGACCACCAAGTCCTTTGTTGGATTGTTATCCGACAGTGTCCTTCACATTTGATCACCTTGTGAGTTCTTCCCCTGATACATAATGTCTTTGTTAAGTTGTATCCTCTGCTTGGCCAACCATGCTCTGCTTTCGGGCTTGTGTTATTTACTCTTGAAACTTGTGGTATATGTTTCTAAGAAGCCCCTATGGGTTGAACATATGCCTTCTCTAAACCGTGTGAACCCGAAAGTTTTCACGAGTCATACTCTTCTGGTGCTTCACCAGATAAAATTTCAACCCTGCAACTTCATCGAACGTGAGAAGTGAATGGAAGGTTATACATTGAAGAAGTGGGAGTCGACCTTGAACTTTGTGTTCATGCCCATAGACACGATGTAGATCTTCTCATCGAAGCTTCTTTTAAAATTAATCAATCCCTTGGTATAAGTTCATCTTATATCTGGGATCTGGCCTTTTTCAATCGTGGTTCCGACCATGTTCTCCTTTAAATACCAATTCTCGTGCAAGTTTAAGCACTTGTCTTCTGCAGAACAATACCCCCGTCCAACCTCTATTTTGATCTGTCGTCGAGTATTACCCCCTGGTATCTCGAGATTATCATGGAACTGCATAACTTTTTATGAGTTCTTCATCAAGTGCTACCTTCCCACTAATTCCAATTTTTCGCGGGCTCTGAGTTAATAAACACTCAAAGACACCGATAACGGAACCGAGTCCGCTCTACGGTTCAATAACTCTTCAGTAAGCTTCTATAAGTACGAGTTTGTACCCGATCACGCCATTCCTAGCCTGTTTGGCTATATCATTGTCGTGATGATCTTAACCGTGCAATCCGGCCCTTATTCTCGGAGCACCAATTTGCGACGATAGCTAAGCTTACGTCGATTTTCCTCGTCATACCCTTTCACCTTAAACAACAAGCTTGAGTTCGAGTTTGTGTCGTAACTGTGGATCCAATAACCTCTTGCTTCACCATTCCTTTGACTTGATGTCGTCGCTGATTGATTACATCTGCATGAAATCTCTCGACAATGGTGTCGTGATCATCATCAACCTTATGAGCTCTTCCAGGAATTCAAATGAATTCATGATGGGTAATACCATCCTTGCCCCTCGATGATTCATGTTCTCATCGACCACTTTATTGCCTTCCGTCCA
>NW_021271404.1:0-622 GCF_002162155.2 Triticum dicoccoides
TCTCTACTCTTTCACACATGCTATGCGGGTGAAATGATGATACCATGCCAAGTTTCAACATTTTCAGAATTCATTTTTAGTGATTTTCAATTTCACGATCTTTTAGCTCTCTAAACAATTAGGTACATGACCGAAAAACAACAAAGGATGTCAGAACATGTTGGAAATTGATGATGTCGCTTTGAATGCTGCATACTGAACACAAAAGAAGTCCGGAGTTCAAATAAGTTTAAAAAACATTGAAGTGCCCGTGTAACAGATGAGTTCTCGTCCGAAACCCTGATACTCCGAAAGAGTTTGTCCAGTTGGTACACGAAGTGCGTCCAATTTTTTCCGTGACCCTCTCTACTCTTTCGCACATGCTATGCGGGTGAAATGATGATGCCATGCCAAGTTTCAACATTTTCAGAGTTCATTTTGTAGTGATTTTCAATTTCACGGTCATTTAGCTCTCTAAACAATTAGGTAAATGACCAAAAAAGAACAAATGATGTCAGAACATGTTGGAAATTGATGACGTCGCTTTGAATGCCGCATACTGAACACAAAAGAAGTCCGGAGTTTAAAAAAGTTTTAAAAACATTGAATTGGCCGTGTAACAGATGAGTTCTCGTCCGAAACC
>NW_021271405.1:0-1252 GCF_002162155.2 Triticum dicoccoides
CAACAAGGGTAGAAAGTTTGATGGTCTCTTCTTTGTTGAACTTTATGGCCAGGTGTGATCTTCATCAATATTATTATTTAGTGTTGGTAGATCTAATGGAGATATAGCCAGAGTGTCCTTCTGGGAGAAATGTAAACTACAACTTGTAGAGGTTTATGGATGCATTTTGGTTTTGCACTATAAATTAATGTGCCTTATTGAGCACGTACATGAGTGTTGTTGACCAATGTTTTGTAGTCCTAAAACATAGATCATATAAACACAGCTCATGCACTAATATATAACATCAATTTGTTAAGGCATTAATCAGCTCACGAGTCACAAGATAAAATATAACATGAACATTTTGAGGTTTAGAGAGGTAGAACATGGGTTGAGATACATATGAGTGTCTTAGAGATGTCATCCTATACTATTAAATAGTCATCATTGTTGGCCAAATGGGTTCCAGGACGTACTCAACCTACTATATGCCTTATTAAGTTGCAACATGGTGTTCAAAATTTAGTGACTTGTTTATTTCATCTGGCATGCAAGAAATTGTGTTGAAACCAATATTTACATCAACAATATTGAATCCATTTATTGAGTAACTTAAAGTTGAGCTGGCTTCTTCAACTCCAACAACATTCCAGAGATATTGCAAGTTTGTCGACACTCGAGCGCAACATCCACTCAATTATGTGCACCTGTATTATGTGTGGGAATGCAGAAGAGTTGCACCTAAGTATAATCCTCGCTTGTATAACTCATGTCATATATTAGCTGAGGGAACTACGATGCAAAATGCCAAATACGAGTATGAAAGTGAATAGGTCTTTCAATTGTCATATAGCCTGTTAAATAAAATAATAATTCGCCATTGTTAACATAACATCGTTTATCTGTATCATCACATCTTCATGTAATATGTATTAAAGCACACTATAATTAAATTTTGGTATACTCAGAATTCTCACAAGAAATATATCCATTGTTTTATCATTTGTACTAATGCAAAATTGCATTGAAAATCCAAATTCAAATTTGGTTCTTAATATGTTTTTAAATTATGAATATAATTCCCACAATTTTAAATAAAAAAGGTGACAGTCAATATATAAAGAGAGAGATAAGCTAAATTTTATAAAAACACTAATTATGCAATCGTTGATCTTGCGAATCCTCTATTAACTAAAGGATCAAAACCATAGTTCTTCGTTTTCATAATTAATATGTAAACAAGTCACTGCATATGATCAACATAACTATA
>NW_021271406.1:0-787 GCF_002162155.2 Triticum dicoccoides
CGGAGTTCAAATAAGTTTAAAAAACATTGAAGTGCCCGTGTAACAGATGAGTTCTCGTCCAAAACCCTGATACTCCGAAAGAGTTTGTCCAGTTTGTACACGAAGTGCGTCCAGTTTTTGCCGTGACCCTCTGTACTCTATCGCACATGCTATGCGGGTGAAATGATGATACCATGCCAAGTTTCAACATTTTTAGAATTCATCTTGTAGTGCTTTTCAATTTCACGGTCATTTAGCTCTCTAAACAATTAGGTAAATGACCGAAAAACATCAAATGATGTAAGAACATGTTGGAAATTAATGGCGTCGCTTTAAATGCTGCATACTGAACACAAAAGAAGTCCGGAGTTCAAATAAGTTTAAAAAACATTGAAGTGCCCGTGTAACAGATGAGTTCTCGTCGGAAACCCTGATACTCCAAAAGAGTTTGTCCAGTTTGTACACGAAGTGCGTCCAGTTTTTGCTGTGACCCTCTCTACTCTTTCGCACATGCTATGCGGGTGAAATGATGATACCATGCCAAGTTTCAACATTTTCAGATATCATTTTGTAGTGATTTTCAATTTCACGGTCATTTAGCTCTCTAAACAATTAGGAAAATTACAGAAAAACAACAAATGATGTCAGAACATGTTGGAAATTGATGACGTCACTTTGAATGCTGCATACTGAACACAAAAGAAGTCCGGAGTTCAAATAAGTTTAAAAATCATTGAAGTGCCCGTGTAACAGATGAGTTCTTGTCCGAAACCCTGATACTCCGAAAGAGTTTGTCTAGTTTGTACAC
>NW_021271407.1:0-1446 GCF_002162155.2 Triticum dicoccoides
CTCTCTTTTATTTCTGTTCTGTTTCTCTTTTCTATTTCTGCAATTTGTTTTTGGATTTGATTTAAAATATCAAATCATTTTATAAAATCCTGGAAATAATTATGGGTGCTTTCTGAATTATTTCAGTGACCCTTAACAATTTCCAACATTTATTTGAACATTTAAATTATTTATAGTATTCAAATGCCCAAAGTCAAATACAATATGGTTTATTCAAAAAATCCAAAAATGTCTTGGAAAAATATCCATCATCTCTGGATATGGTTTTCACCCTTTTCCAGTGATCATGAACATTTTTGCAAACCAATTTGGGTTCTTTGAAAATATTTTGAAGTTGAACCTATTTGCAATGCTTTGGTGCTAGGGCTTGATCATCCCCATTTCAAATTTCATACAATTTAAACATGTTGCACACATGAAGCTAGCCTAGAGCATTACCAGAAGCTAGGGATGTGATAACTCACCCCCACTAAACAAGAATCTCGTCTCGAGATTCAAGCGTAGGGTAAGGTGAAGGGGAAACGCAAACTAGTATAATCTTCACGATCCAGGGTGCACTTCAGTTGAACGTTGATTCATTCACCATCATTGCCTTGAAGTCTTGCCTTGAAAAACCCTGTCAACATGACATGGAGGGAAGAAGAAGACTCTAGAAGGGTCGATCTTCTCGAAGATCGAACAACTCACGGAATGAGACATAGGACCATCTCTCGGGTTGAGACACGAGATACACATCAAGAGGGGTGGAAAGAAACGGATGACGAAGGTTCACTAGGTAGACAACAATTCCACACCTAAGAAGGTGGTAAACGATTGTCAACGTAGCGAGGAGTTGAGTTGCCATGATACCACGACGAAACATCCTGGAGGAGGGTGATTCGTAGATTATTACCTTAAGTGGCAAAAAGAATTACTTTTGATTCAGAGATCATTGAAACTCTTTAAACCAGCCTAAGACAATTCTCGAGCGATCATTTGGAGGGGGTCGGTAGAATGGCATACTCAAACTTGGATGATGTGGATTACCTTGTTGAAGACAACGTAATGGATGAATTTGCTTATCACCGGAAATGGAAGAGACCCATGGTAGAATGACACATTGGCGGTGCAAGCTAGGAACAAAATGCAAATGCTGGGAATGATTCTGGTAACTGGGGAAGAACCCAACAATAGAGAGTGAATTCACTGTTTGAATAGGTCATAGCATTGCCGAGGAAACTGAGAGCAAACCCAGTTAGTGCCGATGATAACACGTAGCGCTTGTGCGTGCTCTCAAGAACTTGAGCATTTCCATATTCATCAGGGTTTTACCAATATCCGTGTCAAGGATCCTGGCAACACAACTTGCTACCACGATGAATGATGATGGATGATGCAGATGCAAAGGAAGATAACACTTCTCAGATTTCATCTTAGCGAGGCCAAGGAAATAAAATCTGGATGATC
>NW_021271408.1:0-1108 GCF_002162155.2 Triticum dicoccoides
TAGACAAAGGGAATTGTATACGGGATCGATTGAGTCCTTGACATCGTGGTTCATCCGATGAGATCATCATGGAACATGTGGGAGCCAACATGGGTATCCAGATCCCGCTGTTGGTTATTGACCGGAGAACGTCTCGGTCATGTCTGCATGTCTCCCGAACCCGTAGGGTCTACACACTTAAGGTTCGATGACGCTAGGGTTATAAAGGAAGCTTGTATGTGGTTACCGAATGTTGTTCGGAGTCCCGGATGAGATCCCGGACGTCACGAGGAGTTCCGGAATGGTCCGGAGGTAAAGATTTATATATAGGAAGTCCTGTTTCGGCCATCGGGACAAGTTTCGGGGTCATCGGTATTGTACCGGGACCACCGGAAGGGTCCCGGGGGCCCACCGGGTGGGGCCACCTGCCCCGAGGGGCCACATGGGCTGTAGGGGGTGCGCCTTGGCCTACATGGGCCAAGGGCACCAGCCCCGAGAGGCCCATGCGCCTAGGGAACCCTAGAGGGAAGAGTCCTCAAGGGGGAAGGCACCTCCGAGGTGCCTTGGGGAGGATGGACTCCTCCCCCCCCTCCTTGGCCGCACCCCAAACCCATCTAGGGCTGGCCGCCGCCCCTAGGGGGTGGGAAAACCCTAAAGGGGGCGCAGCCCCCTTCCCCCCTATATATATTGAGGCATGGGGCTGCCCATAACACGCGATTTGATCTCTCGTTGGTGCAGCCCTGCCCCTCTCCCTCCTCCTCTTCTCCCATGGTGCTTGGCGAAGCCCTGCGGGATTGCCACGCTCCTCCATCACCACCACGCCGTTGTGCTGCTGCTGGATGGAGTCTTCCTCAACCTCTCCCTCTCTCCTTGCTGGATCAAGGCGTGGGAGACGTCACCGGGCTGTACGTGTGTTGAACGCGGAGGTGCCGTGCGTTCGGCACTTGATCATCGGTGATCTGAATCACGACGAGTACGACTCCATCAACCCCGTTCACTTGAATGCTTCCGCTTAGCGATCTACAAGGGTATGTAGATGCACTCCCTTTCTACTCGTTGCTGGTCTCTCCATAGATAGATCTTGGTGTTACGTAGGAAAATTTTTGAATTTCTGCTACGTTCCCCAACA
>NW_021271409.1:0-1456 GCF_002162155.2 Triticum dicoccoides
AGAGGGAGAGGGGGAGAGAGGGCGAGCTCAGCATGGGGTGCAATGGCAGGTGTGTGAGGTAAATACATTTGGTAACAGAGTGGAAAAAGGGGTTGTGTAGTTGAGAGACCTAGAGGTTGAAACATGGAGAGAAAGAATGAACGTGTGTTGGAAACCGATAGCTTCCTAAGGTGGTTAGGAGAGGAAGATTGACCGATACAGGAAGTATGTAGCGTTTGTGCGGGGGGGGGGGGCTAAAAACAACATTTGAATGTACATAGTACGAGACTTAATATCGATGTTTCAATTCGGTGTACATTGTAAGATTTGAACCGAGGACCAGGCATACGGGTAATTATTTCGAATTCGTGCCATACTAAGTTTTGAAAAGTTGACATTGACTCAGTTTGTTGTGCTATTTTGTAGGTCATATGTTTGAATCCATCCAAAAGTTTTCTCACTACCATGGTATTCATCATATACATATGAATTTGTATTAAAAAAGTAGCATGGATACAGTGAAATGCGAAATCCACGTTAGAATTGGAGATCGCTACGTGACACACACTCTAATTCAAATAACTAACTACGTGACACACACTCTAATTCAAATAACTAATTATGTGACACACACTCTAATCCACGTTAGCGTGGGTACCGTTTCGAATTTTTTCAAATAACTCCTCATTAATTAATTTATAGTACTCCCTCTGTTCACTTCTATAAGACCTTGAAGACATTTCAGATAATGTGCAAAACAGTTCATTTTAAGTTGTTTGAAACGACTTACAAAAGTGAACGGATGGAGTATCTTGTTTTGAATGACTAATTATTGCAAGGAAAACATGGTCATGGTAATACATACAGATTCGTTTGCAAATGAAAGAAGATTCGTTTGCATTATCAAATGTAGGCAAACCAGGGTCGTGTCGGGGTGGACGCTGCTTCGGTGCCTTAAAGGCAACTGCCTTTGGGTCACTGACATGTGGGCCAGCCACCTGTTGGGCCCATATGTCATGGACACAAAGGCAGGTGCCTTAAGGCACCGAAGCATAGTCCTGTCGGGGTGGTCGCGTGTGTCGGACGGACGCGTAGCACCTAGCCATCCACCCCCTCCCCCCCCCAAAAAAAGGACGACGACAATATAAGTTCGCGCTTCCATGTTTCGGATTGAAATATCTGGCGGCCCCAATTCCAGCCCTGCAAAATCTCTCTTCTCCACCGCCCCCTTCCGCGCCTAGATTGCTCAAATCCCTAATTCGCCGCCAACCCTCGAATCGCCCCTCGTCTCGTCTCTTTCCCCACCATTCCCCACCTCTGTGCCGGACGACGACGACGAAGACGACGGTCGTGCTTCACCACCGCACCGGAGCTACCTCATCTACGCCCTCGTCCACCGCACCGGGTGGTCCACCGACAACGTCGGCTGCCGCAACCGACGTGCCTCACAGACACCGAGTTCCACTGCATCAGGTGC
>NW_021271410.1:0-1316 GCF_002162155.2 Triticum dicoccoides
TCACATCGGGACCCCAAAACTGAGTAATAATCCAAGAAACGGGCCAGAATCGGCCAAAACTGCGAGACTTGACGACCAACACGAAAGCACACCTTGGGGTTCGACAACAATGGAAATCGCTTTAGGACCCTAAAACGGTGAGTAATAGTCCACGAAAGGGACATAATCGACAAAAACCGCGATTGTTGATGACCGAAACATAAATGCACCAGGGGTTCGTCAATCGTGGAAATCCCCCCGGGACCCGAAACTGCGAGTAATAGTCCACAAAACGGGCCAGAATCGGCCAAAACTGCGAGTGTTGATGAACGACACGTAAGTGCATCTTTGGGTTCAACAACTATGGAAATCGCTTCGGGACCCCAAAAAGGTGAGTGATGGTCCACGAAACGGGTCAGAATTGGCCAGAACTATGAGTGTTGACGACGGGCACGTAAACGAACCCCCGGGATCGTGAATCGTGGAAATCGCTCTGGGACCCCAAAACGGTGAGTAATAGTCCACGAGACAGACCAGAATTGGGCAAAATGGTGAGTGTTGATAACCGACACATAAACGCACCCCGGGGATCGCAAATCGTGTAAATCGCTCTAGGACCCCAAAACGGTGAGTAATAGTGCACCAAACGGACCAGAATCGGCCAAAACTGCGATTGTTGATGACCGACACGTAAGCGCACCGTAGGGTTTGTCAATCGTGGAAATCACTTCGGGATGCCAAAACTGTGTAATAGTTCAAAAACGGGCCAAAATCGGCCAAAACTGCGAGTCTTGACGACCAACACGCAAGCACACCTTGGGGTTCGACAAAAATGGAAATCTCTTTGGGACCCCAAAACGGTGAGTAATAGTCCACGAAACGGGTCGGAATCAACAAAACCTGCGAGTGTTGATGACCGACACATAAACGCACCCCCGGGGTTCATCAATCGTGGAAATCACATTGGGACCCCAAAACTGAGTAATAATCCAAGAAACGGGCCAGAATCGGCCAAAACTGCGAGACTTGACGACCAACACGAAAGCACACCTTGGGGTTCGACAACAATGGAAATCGCTTTAGGACCCTAAAACGGTGAGTAATAGTCCACGAAAGGGACATAATCGACAAAACCCGCGATTGTTGATGACCGAAACATAAATGCACCAGGGGTTCGTCAATCGTGGAAATCCCCCCGGGACCCGAAACTGCGAGTAATAGTCCACAAAACGGGCCAGAATCGGCCAAAACTGCGAGTGTTGATGAACGACACGTAAGCGCATCTTTGGGTTCAACAACTATGGAAATCGCTTCGGGACCCCAAAAAGGTGAGTGAT
>NW_021271411.1:0-2232 GCF_002162155.2 Triticum dicoccoides
TGGACCAAAGCCTGAAACTGAGTGATTATACTGCAAAGGAAATGGTCACTAGAAGCGGAAATGCCCTGAATATTTGGTGGATAAGAAGGATGGCAAAGTGAACAAGGGTATATTTGATATACATGTTATTGATGTGTACTTTACTAGTGTTTATAGTAGCCCCTGAGTATTTGATACTTGTTTGGTTGCTAAATATTAGTAACTCGAAACAGGAGTTACAGAATAAACAGAGACTAGTTGAAGGGGAAGTGACGATGAGTGTTGGAAGTGGTTCCAAGATTGATATGATCATCATCGCACACTCCCTATACTTTCGGGATTAGTGTTAAACCTAAATAAATGTTATTTGGCGTTTGCGTTGAGCATGAATATGATTTGATCATGTTTATTGCGATACGGTTATTCATTTAAAGTCAAAGAATAATTGTTGTTCTGTTTACATGAATAAAACCTTCGATGGTCATACACCCAATGAAAATAGTTTGTTGGATCTCGATCGTAGTAATACACATATTCATAATATTGATGCCAAAAGATGTAAAGTTGATAATGATAGTGCAACTTATTTGTGGCACTGCCGTTTGGGTCATATCGGTGTAAAGCGCATGAAGAAACTCCATAAAGATGGATTTTTGGAATCTCTTGATTATGAATCATTTGATGCTTGCGAACCGTGCCTTTTGGGCAAGATGACTAAAACTCCGTTCTCCGGAACAATGGAACGAGCTACTGACTTGATGGAGATAATACATACCGATGTATACGGTCCAATGAGTGTTGATGCTCGTGGCGGGTATCGTTATTTTCTGATCTTCACAAGATGAATTGAGCAGATATGAGTACATCTACTTAATGAAGCACAAGTATGAAACATTTGAAAAGTTCAAAGAATTTCAGAGTGAAGTGGAGAATGATCGTAACAAGAAAATAAAGTTTCCGCAATTTGATCGCGAAGACAAATATTTGAGTTACGAGTTTGGTATTCAATTAAAACAATGAGGAATAGTTTCACAAACTCATGCCACCTGGAACACCACAGCTTAATGGTGTGTCCGAACGTCATAATAGTACTTTATTGGATATAGTGCAATCTATGATGTCTCTTACCGATTTACCACTACCGTTTTGGGGTTATGCATTAAAGACAGCTGCATTCACTTTAAATAGGGCACCATCAAAATCCGTTGAGATGACGCCTTATGAACTATGGTTTGGCAAGAAACCAAAGTTGTCGTTTCTTAAAAGTTTGGGGATGCGATGCTTATGTGGAAAAGTTTCAACCTGATAAGCTCGAACCCAAATCGGAGAAGTGCGTCTTCATAGAATACCCAAAGGAAACTATTGGGTACACCTTCTATCACAGATCTGAAGGCAAAAATCTTTGTTGCTAAGAATGGATCCTTTCTAGAGAAGGAGTTTCTCTCGAAAGAAGTGAGTGGGAGGAAAGTAGAACTTGATGAGGTAATTGTACCTTCTCCCTTATTGGAAAGTAGTTCATCACAGAAATTAGTTCCAGTGATTCCTACACCAATTAGTGAGGAAGTTAATGATGATGATCATGAAACTTCAGATCAAGTTGCTACCAAACCTCGTAGGTCTTCCAGAGTAAGATCCGCACCAGAGTGGTACGGTAATCATGTTCTGGAAGTCATGTTACTAGACCATGATGAACCTATGAACTATGAGGAAGCAATGATGAGCCCAGATTCCGCGAAATGGCTTGAGGCCATAAAATCTGAGATATGATCCATGTATGAGAACAAAGTATGGACTTTGATTGACTTGCTCGATGATCACCAAGCCATGTTAAATAAATGGATCTTCAAGAGGAAGACGGATACTGATAGTAGTGTTACTATATACAAAGCTCGACTTATCACAAAAAGGTTTTCAACAAGTTCAAGGTGTTGACTACAATGAGATTTTCTCAACTGTAGCGATGCGTAAGTCTGTCCGAATCATGTTTGCAATTGTCACATGTTATGAAATCTGGCAAATGGATGTCAAAAACTACATTCTTTAATGGATTTATTAAAGAAGAGTTGTATATGATGCAACCAGAAGGTTTTGTTAATCCTAAATGTACTAACAAAATGTGCAAGGTCCAACGATCCATCAATGGACTGGTGCAAGCATCTCAGAGTTGGAATATACGCTTTGATGAGTTGATCAAAGCATATGGTTTTATACAGACTTTTGGAAAGGCCTGTATTTACAAGAAAGTGAGTGGGA
>NW_021271412.1:0-981 GCF_002162155.2 Triticum dicoccoides
GGATCATATTCTTGTGTGTTTCTATTGCTGCTAACCATGCCAGGATCACAAGCCGACGAGATTGACTGGGAGAATTTATCGAACAAGGAGCTTCATGATAAGTTTCAGCAAATGATGACTGAACAGGTGCAAGATGTGCTGAACAATTTTGAAGAGGCCATGGAGAAGATCACTGGCCTTGAGAAGACGTTCGAAACAAAGCTCGATAACAAGTTTAATGAATTGCTCGCGCGTCTTCCACCACCACCACCCGCTGCACCTAACGCACCTCTCCAACAACAACAACAACGACTACCTCCACGTCGCGAAGCAGACCTCCGCCGAGCAAGCCGTGTTCCTCTTGCGTTTGGCCAAACTGTTGGTGCTGCTGTTGATACTTCTGTGGCTCCTGCTGCTGATGCGGAGGAAGATGATTATGTGGGAGATTATGAGGATGAGGTTGATCAAAATCAACACTACATGCAGCCACCTGTACCACCACCAGCAGGTCGACCTCAGGTATATATTCGTAATGGTAGGCCTGCACCACCATCTCAGGTACGAGATGATGTCCATATTCCTAAACTGAAATTGAATATTCCACCATTTGAGGGAAGATATGTTCCTGATATATATCTTACTTGGGAGTTAGAAACTGAACAACGATTTACATGTTTACAATATCCTGAGGAGAGACGAGTTGCTGCTGCCGTTTGTGCTTTCACTAGTTTTGCATGTGTATGGTGGTCTGAACATTGTAGATTATATCCTATTCCAACTACTTGGGCTGCTTTGAAAACTGCTATGCGTACACGTTGGGTTCCACCATATTATCAACGTGAATTGCTTCAAAAATTGCAGCGTTTAAGACAAGGGAAAAATTCTGTAGAAGAATATTATCAGGAATTACAAACTGGCATGATTAGATGTGGTATTGTTGAGGAGAATGAAGCTATGCTTGCACGTTTTCTGGGTGGATTAAATAGAGAGATTCAGACCATT
>NW_021271413.1:0-986 GCF_002162155.2 Triticum dicoccoides
AGCAATTACTATCAACATGAAGTAGGTAGAGTGAATCTCGGGTTCAGAACCCAGGAGTAGAATACCTACTACTAAGTAGCATCACGGGATGCTTCCGAGAATAAAGGCCAGAATCTTCACACTAGGACACAAATCATGGCTAGACCACTAGATGATCCCCTAAGCACTTAGGGTCATAATAATAATTCCAACATATATGTCGAGGCAATAATTACCTCAACACACCGATTAGTGTGGTTAATCTGGCCCATGGGAACATCGGAAACAGAAGGAAGGGATTTGCAAATGCATCGGACTATTTAGAAACCTGGGATGACTCGGACAGCATAACGGCTATAATTGCTCAAAAAGATTTGAGACAATCACAAAAATGGTGGCATAACCACTCAGAAGCACAATATCAAGGTTCCGAGATCAACAATTAACATACGGAAGTAGTAGGAACTGAACTGAGACTTAAATCCAACAATCTATATGTCTACGGATTAGTAACATGTGATCCTAATAGAAAGAAGAGATAGCCTAGTTCTTAATCCCCGCAAGAAAGATAAGATGACTCAGATCAGAAGGGCATGAGGTATAAGGAGTAAAAGAGCCTTACGTTCCATCCCACAATCAATTCCCTTATATAACTAAAGAATTTCTAGACTCAACTTCGACCAGTTTGGCTTGGTAATCCTACAGGCAGTCAAGCTCTGATACCAACGCTGTCAGGACCCCGACTCAATGCCACATCGATCTAGCATGTAACACCTCATATCACTTTGCGGCCTCATGCACGGTATTCCCACGGGTGTCGCCTTACCTTTGCCCGGGACCGTTTGCGCCTTTTGGCACACGTATATGACAGTGTCGCTAGCATCCATATGATAAGGAGCCCGGGCTGACATGGCTAGTCGTAAACCCAAAGCGGCACAGACTTACAGGGACAGGCATCCATGACCCAGCATCGAACGTGTCGGTCATCAGCGAGTGAATCCAGGCTG
>NW_021271414.1:0-966 GCF_002162155.2 Triticum dicoccoides
GTCGGGAATGGTTCCAGAGTCGATGTGATCGCCGTCGGCACGCTGCCTCTACATTTACCTACGGGATTAGTTTTGAACCTTAATAATTGTTATTTAGTGCCAAGTTTGAGCATGAACATTGTATCACGATCTCGTTTAATACGAGATGGCTACTCATTTAAGTCTGAGAATAATGGTTGTTCGATTTATATGAGAGATATGTTTTATGGTCATGCTCCGATGGTCAATGGTTTATTCTTAATGAATCTCGAGCGTAATATTACACATGTTCATAGTGTAGATGCCAAAAGATTTAAAGTTGATAACGATAGTCCCACATACTTGTGGCACTGTCGCCTTGGTCACATTGGTGTCAAGCGCATGAAGAAGCTCCATGCCGATGGACTTTTAGAGTCTCTTGATTATGAATCGTTTGACACGTGCAAACCATGCCTCTTGGGCAAAATGACCAAGACTCCGTTCTCCGGAACAATGGAGCGAGCAACCAACTTGTTGGAAATCATACATACCGATGTGTGCGGTCCAATGAGCGTTGAGGCTCGCGGAGGATATCGTTATGTTCTCACTCTCACAGATGACTTGAGTAGATATGGGTATGTCTACTTAATGAAACAAAAGTCTGAGACCTTTGAAAAGTTCAAGGAATTTCAGAATGAGGTGGAGAATCAACGTGACCGAAAGATAAAATTCTTACGATCAGATCGTGGAGGAGAATACTTAAGTCACGAATTTGGTACACACTTAAAGAAATGTGGAATCGTTTCACAGCTCACGCCGCCTGGAACACCTCAGCGAAACGGTGTGTCCGAACGTCGTAATCGCACTCTATTGGATATGGTGCGGTCTATGATGTCTCTTACCGATTTACCGCTATCATTTTGGGGATACGCTCTAGAGACAGCTACATTCACTTTAAATAGGGCACCGTCTAAATCCGTTGAGACGACACCGTATGAATTATGGTTT
>NW_021271415.1:0-2248 GCF_002162155.2 Triticum dicoccoides
TATTTATCTAGCTTGGGAGCTTGAAGTAGAACAAGTTTTTAGTCACCATGATTTTTCTGAACTTGAGAGAGTACGAGCTACCATTAGAGCATTTACTGGTTTTGCTTCTGTTTGGTGGAGTGTACATTGTAAGAAAAACATTGATAACCAACCCACAACTTGGAAAGTTTTGAAAGCTGTAATGAGACAACAATTTTTTCCTCCTTACTATCGTCGTGAATTGCGTCGCAAATTGGAGCAATTAAAACAAGGCAGTAACACTGTTCATGCTTACTACCAAGAGTTCAAATCTTATATGCATCATTGTGACATAGAAGAATCTGAGGATGATACAATGAATAGATTTTTTGGTGGTTTGAACCATGATATTCAGGCAAGATTTCAGTATATTCCTCGTTGCATTACTGGTATGTATGTCCGTGCTTGTACCTTTGAGAGACAAATACAGGAGGATGCATTGGGCGACTACAACAACTACTATTCCAGTTCATGCTCACCACCGCCGGTTGGTTACTCCACTATTGCACCTACTAGAGCAGCCCCACCTCGGATTGTGAGTGCGATATCATCTCAAGAGTATGGTACATTGTCAATGTCCATACCTACATCAGCTACATCTCTGCGAGGTAACAATAAAGGTCTTGGTGATATAACTTCACATGAGAATGAAGCATGCCTAGTTAACTTGAATGCATCATGTGTTGAGTTACCTGTTGATTTGAGCACACCACCTATTTTAGAGACTCTTGTTACTGTCATGAATGCGTCATGTGATCAAACAACTGAAATATCAACAATTTTGAGTGCACCCATTGAATTAACTGTTGATGCAAAAGAACCAATGTTTAATCATTTTGATATGACCTCTAATCTTGATGATGATTCTGTGTCCAATGACTTATTGCATGTTTGCTTATTTAAGCATGTTGTAGCATGTAAATTTGATGCAAGTAAGGTTTATTCATCGAAGTTAGGATGGTTTAATGATGAACATTGCCAATCTTTTGAAGTGAATAAGAGCTTCACTTATATGTGCAAACTGAGTTGCAATATTTTCATGCCTTCTACTTCTTGTGATAATTTTTTGGCTTTAGATTTTATGAACAATGAAAGTTACTCATGTATACATGTGACATATGTGCAAAAATCAAGGGAAGTTAAAATGGATGACATATACATATACAACATGTACACCTTGTCTCTTTTGTTAGCCACATTTCAGATTAAGCAATGCCGAGGACGGCTTTGTTTTCAAAAAGGGGAGGATGATGAGGACATGACTATCTTGGATACGACCAAAAATATTGCATACATGCATATTTGTTAGGTGATTTCTAATGCAAACTATTCAATAGTCTATTTATGTTATCTAGAACAAAAATACTTCACACACTTTTGTGTTTTGTCTAATTGCAGGTGTATGGGACATTTGTACAATCCACATATGAAGATAAGGGAAAAGGAGAAGTTTAGGTTGTGTTCAAAAAGTCCTCTCACGTCAATTTTGGGCCAAGAGAAGATAGAGTCCAAGTCTCTCACGTTCTGGATTCAGATTCGGACTGCACAGACATACCTGACTCAAAACGCCAACAACTTTTTCATACGGACTCCAAATTGGGTGATTCTTCTTTTGTTGGAAACTAGATTTCATGCTCTTTCCATCCCAATTGGATTCACCTTCAAATTAGTCCGGAGCGTTGAGTTACGGATGAAACAATCTGACGTTGCAGCAGAATCCGAGTCAAACTACAAGCCCAAAGGTGTTGCATCACCTCCACTTGGGCCCATGATCCTTGTACGACCTAGGGTTAGTTTTAGGCTGCCTTGGGACGTCCTCCCACCTCCTTGGCCGCCACCCCTTGCTCCTATATAAGTAGATCCATCTAGTAGCTTTTTCCTTGGGATTTGTTTAGTTAAAAGTTAGCCATTGCAACTTCGTGTACTTCGTTTGTGTCCAACGACCAGACCAAGACCGCTTACGGATCCCCACCATTATCAATACCTCATATATATTTGCAATATTCAGATTGCTTTATCATATTCTTGCTCGTTCTTCGATTGCTTGCAGGAATAGACCTTCGTGGTCAGGCTGACCGTGCTTCCGGCATCGTCAGTAACCTCAGGAGATTGGTTTAGCGATTGCTAAGGCGCAACGTCGTGCACGTTTGTAGTCGGATCGTCAAAGTCGTCTCCACCAAATCGATAGTTATCATCTCATCAAAAGATCGGGACACCCTCGCCTCTATCA
>NW_021271416.1:0-1099 GCF_002162155.2 Triticum dicoccoides
TCGAGGGATTGAGCATCAGATTGACTTAATTCCCGGTGCTTCACTGCCAAACCGTGCACCATACCGTACCAATCCAGAGGAGACGAAGGAGATTATGCGTCAAGTACAAGAGCTTCTCGACAAAGGTTATATACGCGAATCCCTTAGTCCTTGTGCTGTTCCTATTATTCTAGTGCCGAAAAAGGATGGTACATCACGTATGTGTGTTGATTGTAGAGGCATTAATAATATTACTATTCGTTATCGTCATCCTATTCCTAGGCTAGATGATATGCTTGATGAATTGAGTGGCTCTACAATATTCTCCAAAGTTGATTTGCGTAGTGGCTACCATCAAATCCGTATGAAATTGGGAGATGAATGGAAAACAGCATTTAAAACTAAGTTTGGATTATATGAGTGGTTAGTCATGCCTTTTGGGTTAACTAATGCACCTAGTACTTTCATGAGATTAATGAACGAAGTTTTACGTGCTATCATTGGACGATTTGTGGTAGTTTACTTTGATGGCATATTGATTTATAGCAGATCTTTGGAGGAACATTTGGAACATTTACGTGCTGTTTTTATTGCTCTACGTGATGCACGTTTGTTTGGTAACCTTGGGAAGTGCACCTTTTGCACCGACCGAGTATCTTTTCTTGGCTATGTTGTTACTCCACAGGGAATAGAAGTTGACAAAGCCAAGATTGAAGCTATTGAGAGTTGGCCGCAGCCCAAAACGGTCACACAAGTGAGGAGTTTTCTTGGCCTCGCTGGATTCTATAGGCGTTTTGTGAGAGATTTCAGCACCATTGCTGCACCTCTCAACGAGCTTACAAAGAAGGATGTGCCTTTTCTTTGGGGTACCGCACAGGAAGAAGCCTTCACGGTATTGAAAGATAAGTTGACACATGCTCCTTTACTCCAACTTCCTGATTTTAATAAGACTTTTGAGCTTGAATGTGATGCTAGTGGAATTGGATTAGGAGGTGTGTTATTACAAGATGGCAAACCTGTTGCATACTTTTCTGAAAAATTGAGTGGGCCTAGTCTGAATTATTCTACTTATGATAAAGAATTATATGCTCTTGTTCGGACTTTAGAAACATGGCAACAT
>NW_021271417.1:0-513 GCF_002162155.2 Triticum dicoccoides
CAATTTTTCTTTTTCTAAGTTTTCGATAAGACATTGAACATATTTATCTTCTATATTAACTACATTATCAAATAAAAATATTTCTTTAATAATTTTACGAGTTAACTTTTTATTAAATAAATTAATTTTTTTTAAAACATCTTGTTCATATTCTATTTTCATAGAATTTAAAATTTCAGCAACAGTTTTTATGCCATCTTTTTCTGAAAAAATTAATTTTTTTCTTTTTGATAAATTATCAATTATTTTTTTTAAATTAATTAAATTAGACTCTTCAATACCATTAAATTCTGCAATCCTTAAAACAATTTCAGTACGTTTTTCTTCACTTAAACTTGAAAGAATCTTAGCCGCTTGATTTTTATCTAGATATATAAGTATTGTCGTCAAAATTTGAGGATGTTCTTTTTCTAACAAAGAAACTACTTTTTCTGGTTCCATATAATTAAATGCTTGAATACACATTTTAATATTACGAATTTCTAATGCTTCATTTAATAAGATATGACCTTG
>NW_021271418.1:0-1652 GCF_002162155.2 Triticum dicoccoides
CACGCGGAATACTCAGGTCATACTTGACGAGCCTAGCATATACAGATATGGCCTCGGAACACGGAGACCGAAAGGTCGAACGTGAATCATATAGTAGATATGATCAACATAGTGATGTTCACCATTGAAACTACTCCATCTCACGTGATGATCGGACATGGTTTAGTTGATTTGGATCACGTGATCACTTAGATGACTAGAGAGATGTCTGTCTAAGTGGGAGTTCTTAAGTAATATGATTAATTGAACTTAAATTTATCATGAACTTAGTACCTGATAGTATTTTGCTTGTCTATGTTTGTTTGTAGATAGATGGCTCGTGATGTTGTTCCGTTGAATTTTAATGCGTTCCTTGAGAAAGCAAAGTTGAAAGATGATGGTAGCAATTACACGGACTGGGTCCGTAACCTGAGGATTATCCTCATTGCTGCACAAAAAAGTTACATCCTGGAAGCACCGCTGGGTGCCAGGCCTGCTGCTGATGCAACTGACGACGTTAAGAACGTCTGGCAGAGCAAAGCTGATGACTACTCGATAGTTCAGTGTGCCATGCTTTACGGCTTAGAACCGGGCCTTCAACGACGTTTTGAACGTCATGGAGCATATGAGATGTTCCAGGAGTTGAAGTTAATATTTCAAGCAAATGCCCGGATTGAGAGATATGAAGTTTCCAATAAGTTCTACAGCTGCAAGATGGAGGAGAATAGTTCTGTCAGTGAACATATACTCAAAATGTCTGGGTATAATAATCACTTGATTCAACTGGGAGTTAATCTTCCTGATGATAGTGTCATTGACAGAATTCTCCAATCACTGCCACCAAGCTACAAGAGCTTCGTGATGAACTATAATATGCAAGGGATGAACAAGACTATTCCCGAGCTCTTCGCAATGCTAAAAGCCGCGGAGGTAGAAATCAAGAAGGAGCATCAAGTGTTGATGGTTAACAAGACCACCAGTTTCAAGAAGAAGGGCAAAGGGAAAAGAAGGGGAACTTCAAAAAGAACGGCAAGCAAGTTGCTGCTCAAGAGAAGAAACCCAAGTCTGAACCTAAGCCTGAAACTGAGTGCTTCTATTGCAAGCAGACTGGACACTGGAAGCGGAACTGCCCCAAGTATTTGGCGGATAAGAAGGATGGCAAAGTGAACAAAGGTATATGTGATATACATGTTATTGATGTGTACCTTACTAATGCTCGCAGTAGCACCTGGGTATTTGATACTGGTTCTGTTGCTAATATTTGCAACTCGAAACAGGGACTACGGATTAAGCGAAGATTAGCTAAGGACGAGGTGACGATGCGCGTGGGAAATGGTTCCAAAGTCGATGTGATCGCGGTCGGCACGCTACCTCTACATCTACCATCGGGATTAGTTTTAGACCTAAATAATTGTTATTTGGTGCCAGCGTTGAGCATGAACATTATATCTGGATCTTGTTTGATGCGAGACGGTTATTCATTTAAATCAGAGAATAATGGTTGTTCTATTTATATGAGTAATATCTTTTATGGTCATGCACCCTTGAAGAGTGGTCTATTTTTGTTGAATCTCGATAGTAGTGATACACATGTTCATAGTGTTGAAACCAAAAGATGCAGAGTTGATAACGATAGTGCAACTTATTTGTGGCACTGCCGTTTAGGTCATATC
>NW_021271419.1:0-1436 GCF_002162155.2 Triticum dicoccoides
GAAGATCAATGGAGCTATATGATATTGGCCATATCATGTCACAACTATATAATTGCATGTGATGTTTATTATGTATTATGCATCTTGTTTACTTAGGACGACGGTAGTAAATAAGATGATCCCTTATAAAATTTCAAGAAGTGTTCTCCCCTAACTGTGCACCGTTGCTACAGTTCGTCGTTTCTAAGCACCACGTGATGATCGGGTGTGATGGATTCTTACGTTCACATACAACGGGTGTAAGACAGTTTTACACAGCGAAAACACTTAGGGTTAACTTGACGAGCCTAGCATGTGCAGACATGGCCTCGGAACACGGAGACCGAAAGGTTGAACACGAGTCGTATGGAAGATACGATCAACATGAAAATGTTCACCGACGATGACTAGTCCGTCTCACGTGATGATCGGACACGGGCTAGTCGACTCGGATCGTGTAACACTTAGATGACTAAAGGGATGTCTAATCTAAGTGGGAGTTCATAATTTGATTAGAACTTTATTATCATGAACTTAGTCTAAAACCTTTGCAAATATGTCTTGTAGATCAATGGCCAACGCTAATGTCAACATGAACTTCAACGCGTTCCTAGAGAAAACCAAGCTGAAAGATGATGGCAGCAACTATACGGACTGGGTCCGGAACCTGAGGATCATCCTCATAGCTGCCAGGAAACAATATGTCCAAGAAGGACCGCTAGGTGACGCTCCCGTCCCAGAGAACCAAGACATTATGAATGCTTGGCAGTCTCGCGCTGATGATTACTCCCTCGTTCAGTGCGGCATGCTTTACAGCTTAGAACCGGGGCTCCAAAAGCGTTTTGAGCATCACGGAGCATATGAGATGTTCGAAGAGCTGAAACTAGTTTTCCAAGCTCATGCCCGGGTCGAGAGATATGATGTCTCTGACAAGTTCTACAGTTGTAAGATGGAGGAAAACAGTTCTGTCAGTGAGCACATCCTGAAGATGTCTGGGTTGCACAACCGTATGACCCAGCTGAACATTAACCTCCCAGATGAGGCGGTCATTGACAGAATCCTCCAGTCGCTCCCACCGAGCTACAAGAGCTTTGTGATGAACTACAACATGCAGGGAATGGAAAAGACCATTCCTGAAGTGTTCTCGATGCTGAAGTCAGCAGAGGCTGAAATCAAGAAAGAACATCAAGTGTTGATGGTCAATAAGACCACTAAGTTCAAGAAGGGCAAGGGTAAGAAGAACTTCAAGAAGGACGGCAAAGATGTTGCCGCGCCTGGTAAGCCAGTTACCGGGAAGAAGTCAAAGAATGGACCCAAGCCTGAGACTGAGTGCTTTTATTGCAAGGGGAAGGGTCACTGGAAGCGGAACTGTCCCAAATACTTAGCGGATAAGAAGGCCGGCAACACCAAAGGTATATTTGATATACATGTGATTGATGTGTACCTTACCAGTACTC
>NW_021271420.1:0-1045 GCF_002162155.2 Triticum dicoccoides
CGAATGCCTGTGAAGCTATCGCATTTCGGAAAAAGGCCCAGAGCCTGTGAAGAAGGCGAATGCCTGTGAAGCTATCGCGTTTCGGAAAAGGCCCAGAGCCTGTGAAGAAGGCGAATGCCTGTGAAGCTATCGCGCTTCGGAAAAGGCCCAGAGCCTGTGAAGAAGGCGAATGCCTGTGAAGCTATCCCGTTTCGGAAAAGGCCCAGAGCCTGTGAAGAAGGCGAATCCCTGTGAAGCTATCGCGTTTTGGAAAAGGCACAGAGCTTGTGAAGAAGGCCAACGCCTGTGAAGCTCGCCACCCGTGACACTCTCACGTAATAATGAGTTGGGGCTGTACACGCCCTGGAGTCTCAGGAGCGCCGGCCTCAGGCCCTGGGGCTCCCTCCCACGCCTAGTGGCAGCACTTAGCTCCGCGCTGGTGAGAAGACGTCGAAGACTAGATTAGGTGCCGGACGCGGCTTTTCATTTGCTTTCCACAGTTGGCTTGTTCCTTCTCATTCGAAGTTTTATTGAAGTTGTTGCCGTCTTTGGCTTGTGATTCTTCGACTTTTCACTCTCCTGCCTCGATTTCTCTTGTGCAAGGCCTCGCGAGGGGGGCAGCTGAGCACCCTCGCGAGTGTTCCTATCCTAGTCATTCAAAGAGTTCGCGGCCTGGGCCCATTATAGGAGCACCCCTCCAGTCCGTGCCCCACGGGCACCGCGACACAAACAAAGGGCCTGGGTTGGTCGCCCCCCACGGACGGGGCCGGGAACTATCCACGCTCGGGCACGTAGCCGGAAGGTACGATAACAGAAGCAAAACGATGATTAACAGCAATAACCCAAACACGCCCCCGCGGGGCTCCACGCTACTGTCTTTGTTATGCAGGAAAAAGGAAAAGAAAGAACAAATCTGGTGCAGCTCGCCTCACACCAGCCTGCAGGGAAGGCCCGAGCTGCCTCCGGAGCTCAGGCGGACTCCCTCTCGCGCTTCACCAGGGCGCGACGGTGGGCGGACACGTTGCCACTTCCCAAGCAGATACGATGGCGTGGAGGCTGACCGCGG
>NW_021271421.1:0-1539 GCF_002162155.2 Triticum dicoccoides
TTGAGAGGTTCATTTGCATGTGCTAAACCTTCTGGATCGTCTACCGACTTCCCTCGTCTTACTGACTTTGACCGAGTGTTCAATAACCAGTAAGATCTATACGTGGGTACAATATACCTGTCTTTGACGATACTTGAATCCGATATGTACGTCGCATAAGCGTTAATTACCTGAAATAAATGAGTAAAATTAACATGGATGCAACATACTTAACGCATGACATAAGCATGACAATAAAAATACATACATCACCGGATATCCATGCATGGTTAAGTATCTGGCAAACTCTTGCCGCAGAAAGTCCTTCATCTTTACCGTTGTTGAATATTTCATGGTTCTTATGTTTTGGTGAGTACTCGTACGCTTTCACGTACTGCACAGCGGCATGCACCATATCATCCACAGAATGAGCAAATTGAGGGGTTGTTTCATTAAACAGTTCTTCAACACAAGTCAATAAAGTTAAAGTACAAATTTGTACTACATAATTTCCAAAAATATATTCATACATTTTTAACTTACTCGTTTTCGCGGAATGTTTCACACGTTTTCTCGGAGTCTTTTTAACATAAGGGGATTTCGTGTACTTTGACGCACACCGCTTTCACTTCGCTGGAATCACCATCTTCTTCTCTTCTACCTCGCTATTACCATCTGACAAGGCCTATGACACTTCTTGCTCATTTTGAGGGACTTGCCATCTTGTAGCTTCTATTTCATCGGTTTTTAGAGATGATGCTTCTTTTTTGTCTGACTGCTCTGGGACATCTATAGGATCCTCCTTCTCATCTTTAAAACTACTCAAGTGACCAGTACTGAATTTGAACGAATCCCCTTCTTCAGAATCCAAATCATAATGCCCACTGCCATTTCGGCCATTAGGTGTGTGTTTGTCATCATACTGAAATTCTTTTTGAGGATACTTGTTTTCATACCTGGACTCACTATTCTGTCCATACAGATTTTCTTCCTCCTCTGCCATTGTGCCCGGTTTGTACCGTACACCTGTTTACTTCATTTTCTCTAACAATCTCTGCAAAAGTAAGCTCAGTCACATGTTATATCTTTGTTGTGGAACGTAGTAATTTCAAAAAAATTCCTACGCACACGCAAGAACATGGTGATGCATAGCAACGAGAGGGGAGAGTATGATCTACGTACCCTTGTAGATCGCAACGGAAGCGTTGACACAACGTAGAGGAAGTAGTCATACGTCTTCTTCCCGATCCGACCGATCCAAGCACCGTTACTCCGGCACCTCCGAGTTCTTAGCACACGTACAGCTCGATGACGCTCCCCGGGCTCCGATCCAGCAAAGCTTCGGGGATGAGTTCCGTCAGCACAACGGCATGGTGAAGATGATGATGTTCTACCGACGCAGGGCTTCGCCTAAGCACTACAACGATATGACCGAGGTGGAATATGGTGGCAGGGGGCACCGCACACGGCCAAGGAACGATCACGAGGATCAACTTGTGTGTCCTAGGGTGCCCCCTGCCTCCGTATATAAAGGAGCCAAGGGGAGGGGCGGCCGGCCAA
>NW_021271422.1:0-747 GCF_002162155.2 Triticum dicoccoides
ACAAGTAAACGCACCCCAGGGTTCGACAACCATGGAAATCGCTTTGGGACCCCAAAACTGAGTAATAGTCCATGAAACGGGTCAGCATGGACAAAAACCGCGAGTGTGGATGACCGACACGTAAGCGCACATTGGGGTTCGACAATCATGGAAATCGGTTTGGGACCCCAGAACGGTGAGTACTAGTCCACGAAACATGTCAGAATCGACAAAAACCGTGAGTGTTGATGATCGACACGTAACGCATCCCAGGGTTCGTTAATTGTGGAAATCACCCCGGGACCCCAAAACAGTGAGTAATAGTCCACAAAACAGGCCATAATCAGCCAAAACTGCGAGTGTTCATGATCGACACGTAAGCGCACCTTGGGGTTCAACTACTATGAAAATCGCTTCGGGACCCCAAAACGGTGAGTAATAGTCCATGAAACGGGACAGAATTGGCCAATACTGTGAGTGTCGATGATGGACATGTAAATGCACCCCGAGGATCGTCAATCATGGAAATGGCTTTGGGACCCCAAAAAGCTGAGTAATAGTGCACGAAATGGACCAGAATCGGCCAAAATTGTGAGTGTTGATTACCGACACGTAAACGCACCCCGGGGTTCGTTAAGCGTGGAAATCACTTCGGGACTCGAAAATGGTGAGTAATAGTCCAAGAGACGGACCAGAGTTGGCCAAATTTGTGAGTGTTGATGACCAACATGTAAACGCACCCCGGGGTTCGACAACCATGGAAATCGC
>NW_021271423.1:0-1122 GCF_002162155.2 Triticum dicoccoides
CACGGTATCCCCACGGGTGTCGTCTTACCTTTTCCCGGGACCGTTTGCGCCTTTTGGCTCACGTATATGATAGTGTCGCTAGCATCCATATGATAAAAAGCCCGGGCTGACATGACTAGTCGCAAACCCAAAGTGGCACAGACTTACAGGGACAGGCATCCATGACCCAGCTTCGAACGTGTCGGTCATCAGCAAGTGGGTCCGGGCTGTAGCACTGGGCTAGCAGGACTCCGGTAAACCGGGCTGTAGCGGGCTAACAGGACTCCGGTACTCAAAGCGTGACATTTCCCCGAAGGGACAGACACAGGAACGAAGAAGGACACATGCCGGCCAGCCTAAGTGTTCCAGAGCAGTAGCAAGCTACCATGGCTCAGCGGCAACACTAGGAGACATTTCCCGGTAAGAGAGGCTACTAAATATAAACAACTAGATAGTCAGATCCCACACATACCAAGCATTTCAATCATACACACAATATGCTCGATATGTGCAAATACAACGAAGCATCACAACATGACTCTATGACACAAGTACTTTATTTAAGGCTCAGTGAGCCATACATAACATACACAAAGGTACGGGTCTCACGACCCCACATACAAGTCATACAGTCATACAAACCAGCAGCGGAAGTAACTTGTCTGAGTACAGACAACTAGTAAAACAAAAGAGGCTTGGAAAGCCTAGCTATACTACGTGGTCCTTCACAAGCTCAGGGTCACCACCTGGGTCCTTAGCCTACTCGTTGATGTCAACGTCTACATAGAACCCATCAGAAGGGGTTGCAGCGTCTTCTATAAAAATGTAGATTATAGCAACATGAGTACAAAGGTACTCAGCAAGACTTACATCAGATCCTACATACATGCATAGTATCAAGAAGGGTTGGTGGAGTTATTGCAGCAAGCCAGCTTTGACTCTTGGCTAGGCTATCCTACGATACTCCAACTTGAAATGGTTTTGCGCACACGAGTCCACTACTCACCACTTCAATACACTACCGAGGATCCACCTCCGTCTTCCTACGGAAGAGCCATCCTCGGCACTCACACTTGTCTTGAGGCTTTTAACAGTTTCCATTTACTTGTCTATGAACTGTATAGGCAACCAAGTAGTCCTTTA
>NW_021271424.1:0-961 GCF_002162155.2 Triticum dicoccoides
TAAGATACTACTGATTAGTAACACGTGATCCTGATAGAGAGAACAGATCCTAATTCCTTAACCCCCGGTGGAAGAATGGACTGACTCAGATCAGAATGTCATAAGATAAAGGAGTAAAAAGAGCCTTACGTTCCAACCCACAAACAATTCCCCTACATATAACTAAAGAATTTCTAGACTCAACATCGACCAGTTTGGCTTGGAGAACCTACAGGCAGTCCGGCTCTGATGCCAACGCTGTCAGGACCCCGACTCGATGTCACATCGATCTAGCCGGTAACACCTCATATCACTTTGCGGCCTCACGCACGGTATCCCCACGGGTGTCGCCTTACCTTTGCCTGGGACCGTTTGCGCCTTTTGGCTCACGTATATGATAGTGTCGCTAGCATCCATATGATAAAGAGCCCGGGCTGACATGACTAGTCGTAAACCCAAAGTGGCACAGACTTACAGGGACATGCATCCATGACCCAGCTTCGAACGTGTCGGTCATCAGCAAGTGGGTCCGGGCTGTAGCACTGGGCTAGAAGGACTCCGGTAAACCGGGCTGTAGCGGGCTAACAGGACTCCGGTACTCAATGCGTGACATTTCCCCGAAGGGACAGACACCGGAACGAAGAAGGACACATGCCGGCCAGCCTAAGTGTTCCAGAGCAGTAGCAAGCTACCATGGCTCAGCGGTAACACTAGGAGACATTTCCCGATAAGAGAGGCTACTAAAGATAAACAACTAGATAGTCAGATCCCACACATACCAAGCATTTCAATCATACACACAATATGCTCGATATGTGCAAATACAACAAGGCATCACAACATGACTCTACGACACAAGTACTTTATTTAAGGCTCAGAGAGCCATACATAACATACACAAAGGTACGGGTCTCACGACCCGGCATGCAAGTCATACAGTCATACAAACCAGCAGCGGAAGTAACTTGTCTGAGTACAGACA
>NW_021271425.1:0-1076 GCF_002162155.2 Triticum dicoccoides
GGCCCTCCGGAAGCCCTGCAACGCCGCCACCATCGCCGTTCCGTCGCCGGCCACCGAAGCTCCCCTCCGTCGATTCGCCGGACCCCGTGCCTCCCCTGCCTCGCCAGCAGCACCAGAAGAACCGCGGTGAGCCCTCGACCCGATTCCCCCTCTCCCCGTGCCCCACCTCCCTCTCTAGCTAGCCCCACCACTTTGCCCGAGAATCTCTCGCCGCCGGCCATGGCGTGGCCGTGGCCACAGCCACCCCAGCTCGTATCCGAGCCCACTGACGTGCTCACCATGATCTCAGGAGTCTGTAGCACGCCCCAGCTCCTCCTGCCGTGCTCCCTAACCCCGACCCCGAGATTGCCCGAACTCCGGCAGCCGCAAAAGAGGTCGCCGCCGGCAGCCCCGGCCACCCCAGCCTCCGCCACCGCCACCGTTGGATGCGCCACTCCACCCTCTCCCCGTAGCTGCTTCCTGCGCACCAAAAGAGCCCCTGTAGTTGGTTTCTGACGCGCACCACCGCGTCTGGCCACGCCGGCGTCAAGCCGCCGGTGGGTCTGACCACGTTGACCACGGCGGGACCCCCCCCCCTCTGGGTCGATGACAGGTGGGGCCAGCCCCCCCCCTGTTAATTAGTTTAACTATTTTATCTTAACTACCCCCTCTGCTGACACTGACAGGTGGGCCCCCGCCATCAGGTGATTAGCTTAAGCTAATCACCACCTAATCTAACCCCAGAGCCACTGACATGTGGGCCCTAGTGCCCTAATCTTTAATTAAATTAAACTAACCCCCCCTGTCTAACCTGTGTCACTGACGTGTGGCCCCCACACGTCAGGTTTGACCCGGGGCAGCCCTGTTGACTTGCTGATGCAAGCATGACGCAGTGCTGATGTCATAACTCATTTTCTGGATTTAATTTAATTCTGAAATTCCAGAAAATGCCTAAAACTTCTAAAATTCATAGAAAATTAACCGTAACTCCAAATTAAATAATTTATATATGAAAAATTATCAGAAAAATTCAAGGAATCCATCTGTACCATTTTCATGCATGTTAGAACAACTTATAGCTGCTGTTTAGCACAAAT
>NW_021271426.1:0-1847 GCF_002162155.2 Triticum dicoccoides
GTTGAAGGGGATCTCCGGCGACGGTGAGCTCGGGCGAGGTCGGTGCGGTGGTCTCGGGCGTTGCGAGCGCTCGGGGCTCGGCTGCTCGATGAAGTGGACAGCGGCGGAGCTCCTGGACACGGTGAGACGGCGTGGGGTGGTCGGAGGGCGTGGCTACGGCGAGGGGGTGGCGGCGATGGCGTCGGCCATGGCTGGGGCGTGCGAGGGGGAGGAGCTGGAGAGGAGAGGGGGTGTCTGGGGGGTTCGGGGGAGAGAGGGAGGCCGATCCACGTCGTCACCTGGCGAGGGGAGCGGCGAGGCGGCGAGCAGGTGCGTGGCGCACGCCGCGGTCGCCGTCGGGCACCTGCCTGCCTGCCTGGCCGGCAAGCAGCTCGCTAGAGCGGTGCTGGGCTGGGCCGGCAGGTGGGCTGGCTAGTGGGCCTGCGGTGGCGCCAGGTAGGTTTTCCCCTTTTTCTCTATTTCTGTTTTATTTAATATATCTGCAACTTTGTTGAATTAAATAAAATACCTAGGCAACTCCAAAAATCACCAAACTACTCCTGGCTCATAGTTGGATTATTTCCAACATGAAACATTTTAGTTTGGAGATATTTGAGAAAATAATATTTTATATTATTTTAAATGCCCAAATTCAAATAGTTATGATTTAATTCAAAAACCCTAGGATGGCCTAGGAAAATGTGCACCACTTTTGGCAGAGGTTCTGGACCAAGGCAAAAATGATGGGCATTTTAGAAGGGCATTTCAGGTTCATTGAAAATTATTTTAGTAACCCTAGTTGGTTTCGGAGGGGACTGGGGGTTCTGTCATCCCCATTTCAAGTTTCTGATGAAAGAGTAAACATGATGCAACACTCTAATGCATAACTAGCTAGGATGTGACAACTCATCCCCACTCAAAAGAATCTCGTCCCGAGATTTGGGTTCCTCCGAGAAGAAGGCGGGATACTCGAGTCGAAGACGATCCTCCCTTTCCCAAGTTGCTTCATCCTCAGAATGGTGCGACCATTGAACCTTGAGAAACTTGATATTATGACGTCGCGTGGTACGTTCGGCTTGATCGAGGATACGAATGGGGTACTCTCGATATGTAAGATTATCTTGGAGATCAAGCGTTTCGTGGTCCACTTCACGGATAGGATCCGAGAAGCAACGCCTGAGTTGAGAAACGTGGAAGACATCGTGAACTCTGGAGAGGTGCGGAGGTAGTTCCAACTGGTAGGCAACTTCTCCTCGTTTGGCAAGAATGCGAAAAGGTCCAATGTAACGAGGAGCCAATTTGCCTTTGATACCGAAACGATGGGTTCCCTTCAGAGGGGTGACCCGAAGGTAAGCCTTCTCGTCAACCTTGAAAGTCATAGCCTTATGTTTTCGGTCATATTGACTCTTTTGACAGGATTGGGCTGTTTTCAACTTTTCACGAACGATGCGAACTTGTTCTTCTGCTTCCTGAATCATATCCGGGCCAAAGAATTGTCTTTCCCCGGTCTCTGACCAGTTAAGGGGTGTTCGACACCGTCGTCCATAGAGAACTTCAAAAGGGGCTTTACCCAAGCTAGATTGATAGCTGTTGTTGTAAGCGAATTCGGCAAATGGAAGGCACTTCTCCCAGTCCATTCCGAACGAGATAACAGAGGCTCGAAGCATGTCTTCTAGAATTTGGTTGACGCGTTCCACTTGACCACTTGACTGAGGGTGGAAAGCGGTGCTAAAGGAGAGACGAGTTCCCATAGCATTTTGGAAACTTTCCCAAAATCGAGAGGTGAAAAGACTTCCTCGATCCGAATTGATTTCCAAAGGAACACCATGGAGGGACACTATTCGGGAGATGTATAAGTCTGCCAGCTG
>NW_021271427.1:0-977 GCF_002162155.2 Triticum dicoccoides
GGATCCCTGGTGTTCCTGAAGACCAGTCTCAACCTGAATAGCCTTGTTCACCAAGGTGGCGAAGTCGGCAAAGTCATGAATGAGCAGCGCTAGCTTGATATCTGGGTGAAGTCCATCACGAAACTTTTCTTGCTTACGAGCATCAGTTGCAATGTCTTCTTCAGCATAACGTGACAAGTCCAGAAATTCCCGTTGATAAGCATCTACAGTCTTGTTGCCTTGGGTGAGGTTGCGGAACTCTCGCTTCTTCCTGTCCATGGTTCCCTGAGGAATGAAACGGGCACGGAAGGCAGCTTGGAAATCCGGCCAAGTAATGACCGTTCCAGCAGGTAGGGTACGCCTGTGGCTGTCCCACCATTGAGCAGCAGGACCCTTCAGAAAGAAAGATGCGAAGGTGACATAGCTGGCAGGGGCAACACTAGCAGACTCCATTTCATATGTGATGTCGCGGAGCCAGTCATCAGCATCAAGGGGTTGAGTTGAGCTATGGTAGATAGATGGGTTGAGGCGCATGAAGTCCTGCAGAGTTACTCGGGTTGGATGTTGATTCATGTTCGGACGAGGAAACTGAGCCATCATTCCTTCCATGAACTGGCGAGTTAACTCAAACTGTTGCATCATTCCAGTAAAGAATTCAGGCGGTGGTGGGTCGTTGGCACCACAGCCACGACCAGCGGGTCTAACCATCCTGCTAACATGTAACAGGGGTAGTTCAGCATTGAGCATTTGCAAAGATAAGGATCATTCATGATGAAAACATGCATAATGAAGGAGGTACGATGGATTCCACTCCGTAGTCAACACGACAGGGTGTGCACTACTCAAAAAGCTATTCTAAGGAATAACTATGGCTTCATCCAACTTCGGGGTGAATGTGGTCACGGGATCCTAATGTTAGTAAATTCATTTAACCCGAGTAGAAGAGAGTTCAGAGTCCCAGAGTATAGACGAGGAGTAAAAGATGCTAATACCACCCA
>NW_021271428.1:0-1118 GCF_002162155.2 Triticum dicoccoides
AATGCAACTAAGACTAGAGGGGTTTGAACCAATTTGAATCAAAGATTCAAATTTCAAACTCATACATGCCCCTTTAAAGTGTTTTTCCTTGTTCTGCACTAAACATCAAGTTAACTTGTTTAATCATGCATGAAAATAGTACAGATGGATAGATTGGATTTTTCTGATCATTTTTCATATATAATTTGTCTGATTTGGAGTTACAGAATAAAAGTTATGAATTTTTGAAGTTTAAACTATATTCTGGAATTTCCTATATTAGATTAAATCCAGAAAATCAATTACTGCGTCAGCCTGACGTCAGTGTGACATCAGCAGGTCAACGGGACACGGTCCGGGTCAAACCTGACAGTGGGTCCCGCGTGTCAGTGTGATTAGATTAGTTAAAGTTTAATTAAAACTAAACCTGTTTAATTAACAGGGCTGGGCCCCACCTATCATTGACTCAGGAGAGTCAACTAGGGCCCACCCGTGGTCAAACCCGGGTCGGCTGCACCGGCATTTAGCCGCCGGCGAGCCCGACGCGGCGGCGGAAGTGGTTTTTGCCGTTCCGGCAACCAAACGAGCCGCGGAGGCCACCGGAGTGGAGCTGAGGACGAGCCGCAGCTCTTGGTGGAGTCCGTTGGGGTCGAGGTGGCCGGAGTTGGCGCCGGCGACGACTTTGGCGGCCACCAGAGTTCGGCCGAAGTCGAACTTGACGCAAGAGGGGTCGGTGAGGTGCGGGGAGTAGCTAGTTAGGTGCTACGTGACGCGGTGAGCATGATGGACACCGTGGAGTGGTCGGAGGGTGACCGGGAGCACGTCGGCGACGAGCTCCACGGTGGTGGGTGCGGTTGAGCTCCGGGAGGTCGCTACATGGCTCGGGAACGAGAGAGGGAGGGTAGGAGGGGTAGCTAGGCTCACAGCGCACCCGTAGAGGCCACCGGCGGGGTCGGGGACGAGCTGAGGCGACGACGGTGTTGAAGGGGATCTCCGGTGACGGCGGTTCGGGCGAGGTCGTTGCGGTGGACTCGGGCGTTGCGAGCGCTCGGGGCTCGGCTTGCTCGATGAAGTGGACAGGGCAGAGCTCCTGGACACAACGAGAGGACGCACGGGCGGCGGGGAGCGCGGCTACGACG
>NW_021271429.1:0-1312 GCF_002162155.2 Triticum dicoccoides
GGGTAAGGTATCAATGACTGTAGCAGCAATGACAGGCTATGCATCAGAATAGGATTAACGGAAAGCAGTAACATGCTACACTACTCTAATGCAAGCAGTATAGAGAAGAGTAGGCGATATCTGGTGATCAAAGGGGGGGCTTGCCTGGTTGCTCTGGCAAGAGAGAGGGGTCGTCAACTCCGTAGTCGAACTGGTCAGCAGCAGCGTCGGTCTCGTAGTCTACCGGAGAGAAGAGGGGGAAGAAATAATGAATACAGAGCAAACAAAGCACCACAAAATATATCAAGGCAATACGCGGTGTTCGGTGTGCCCTAACGCGGTAGTAGGTGATACCGGTGAAGGGGGGAAAACCCCCGGGAAAGTATTGCCGGTGTTTCGTGTTTTCGGGCAGAGGAGCCGGAGGGGGAAAGTTGCGGGTTCGATAGGTTAGGGGTGTGTGGCGGACGAACGGACCGCGTATCCGGATTCGTCTCGTCGTTCTGAGCAACTTTCATGTTGAAAATATTTTAATCCGAGTTACGGATTAAAAGATATGATTTTCTAAAGATTTTATTAATTTCTGGAATTTAATTAATTATTTAATCCAACATTATCCAAAATAGTAAATGATGACGTCAGCATGACATCAGAGTGATGTCAGCAGTCAACGTTGACCATTGACCTGGTCAACCTGACGTGTGGGTCCAGTGGGACCCATCTGTCATTCTCTGTTTAGGTTAATTACAGATTAGTTAATTTAATTACTATTTAATTAACCTAACTAGTTAATTAAATTAATTAAACCGGATTAATTAACTTAATTAATTCATTAGATAATTAATTAATAATTTTATTAAATCATTTTTATTTTTATTTATTAATTTTATTTTTAATTCTCTTTTTTTTAATAAAACGTTATGGGGCATGGGCCCCTGTGGTCAGTGGCACAGAGGCCATTGCGGGTCGGGCCACGGGTGTGGGTGCGGGCGAGCGGGTGTGGCGCCCGACTGGGCATTCGCCCAAATCGCCGGGGCGAGGAGGACCGGGGCAAGGCCGGGCGGCCACCGGAGGGGAAACGCCGATGGGGGAGCAGCAGGGCGCCACCGGCGACGCGGGCCGGCAGGAGCTGCCCATACGGCGGCGAGCAGAGGGGGGTGGCCAGGACGGTGCGTCGGGGCGGACGAAGCGAGGCCGGAGCGAGGTGGTGGGGGTTTCAGGGGAGGAGGAGCAGCGAGGGAGGCCGGTGGCCACGGCGAGCGGAACGACGCTGGCCAGGAACGGGCGCAGGGCGCTGGGCGCCGCCGGGGCGAACCCGAGCGACGGCGGCATCGAT
>NW_021271430.1:0-1219 GCF_002162155.2 Triticum dicoccoides
AAAAGTCCATCGGCATGGAGCTTCTTCATGCGCTTGACACCAATGTGACCAAGGCGGCAGTGCCACAAGTATGTGGGACTATCGTTATCAACTTTAAATCTTTTGGCATCTATACTATGAACATGTGTAATATTATGCTCGAGATTCATTAAGAATAAACCATTGACCATCGGAGCATGACCATAAAACATATCTCTCATATAAATCGAACAACCATTATTCTCAGACTTAAATGAGTAGCCATCTCGTATTAAACGAGATCCAGATACAATGTTCATGCTCAAACTTGGCACTAAATAACAATTATTAAGGTTCAAAACTAATCCCGTAGGTAAATGTAGAGGCAGCGTGCCGACGGCGATCACATCGACTCTGGAACCATTCCCGACGCGCATCGTCACCTCGTCCTTCGCCAGTCTCCGTTTATTCTGCAGCTCCTGCTGTGAGTTACAAATATGAGCAACGGCACCGGTATCAAATACCCAGGAGTTACTACGAGTACTGGTAAGGTACACATCAATCACATGTATATCAAATATACCTTTGGTGTTGTCGGCCTTCTTATCCGCTAAGTATTTGGGGCAGTTCCGCTTCCAGTGACCCTTCCCCTTGCAATAAAAGCACTCAGTCTCTGGCTTGGGTCCATTCTTTGACTTCTTCCCGGTAACTGGCTTACCAGGCGCGGCAACATCTTTGCCGTCCTTCTTGAAGTTTTTCTTACCCTTGCCCTTCTTGAACTTAGTGGTCTTATTGACCATCAACACTTGACGTTCTTTCTTGATTTCAGCCTCTGCTGACTTCAGCATCGAGAACACTTCAGGAATGGTCTTTTCCATCCCCTGCATGTTGTAGTTCATCACAAAGCTCTTGTAGCTTGGTGGGAGCGACTGGAGGATTCTGTCAATGACCGCCTCATCTGGGAGGTTAATGTTCAGCTGGGTCATACGGTTGTGCAACCCAGACATCTTCAGGATGTGCTCACTGACAGAACTGTTTTCCTCCATCTTACAACTGTAGAACTTGTCGGAGACATCATATCTCTCGACCCGGGCATGAGCTTGAAAAACTAGTTTCAGCTCTTCAAACATCTCATATGCTCCGTGGTGCTCAAAACGCTTTTGGAGCCCCGGTTCTAAGCTGTAAAGCATGCCGCACTGAACGAGGGAGTAATCATCAGCACGAGACTGCCAAGCATTCATAATGTCTTGGTTCTCTGGGA
>NW_021271431.1:0-1037 GCF_002162155.2 Triticum dicoccoides
CTCATTTCAAATTTAAATGAAATTTAAATATGATGCACAAATGGCTAGCTAGTCTAAGTCATACCAGACTAGGGATGTGACAACTCGCCCCCACTTGAAAGAATCTCGTCTCGAGATTCAGGGGTCGACGGAAAGAAAGCGGGGTACTCCAGTCGAAGACGATCTTCTCGCTCCCAAGTAGCTTCTCTCTCGGAATGATGAGACCACTGAACTTTGAGAAACTTGATGTTCTGACGTCGAGTGACACGCTCTGCTTGATCAAGAATGCGAACCGGGTACTCTCGGTATGTGAGGTTATCTTGGAGATCAAGCGTTTCGTGGTCCACTCCGTGGATGGGATCCGAGAAGCAACGCCTGAGTTGAGAGACGTGGAAGACATCATGAACTCGAGAAAGATGTGGGGGTAGTTCCAACTGGTAGGCAACCTCTCCTCGTTTAGCGAGAATACGAAAAGGGCCAATGTAACGAGGAGCCAACTTGCCCTTGATACCGAAACGATGGGTACCCTTCAAAGGGGTAACCCGAAGGTAAGCTTGGTCGCCAATTTCATAAGTCATATTCTTATGATGACGATCGTACTGGCTCTTCTGACGAGACTGGGCTGTTTTCAAATTCTCACGAATGATGCGAACTTGCTCTTCTGCCTCCTGGATCATATCCGGTCCAAAGAATTGTCTTTCACCGGTTTCTGACCAGTTCAAAGGTGTTCGACATCTTCGTCCATAGAGAACCTCAAAAGGAGCTTTCTTGAGGCTGGATTGATAGCTATTGTTATAAGCAAACTCGGCAAAAGGAAGACATTTCTCCCAATCCATACCGAATGAGATAACGCAAGCTCTGAGCATGTCTTCGAGAATTTGATTGACCCGTTCCACCTGACCACTCGACTGAGGGTGGAAAGCGGTACTGAAGGAAAGATGGGTTCCCATGGCAGTTTGGAAACTCTCCCAGAAATGAGAAGTGAAAAGACTGCCACGGTCCGAATTGATCTCTAGTGGAACACCATGAAGTGACACTATTCGAGAAATATATAAGTC
>NW_021271432.1:0-1084 GCF_002162155.2 Triticum dicoccoides
ATAAGTAACAGGTAATAGGTACTACCTCAATTCTACTTCCCAACCCACAATTTAATTAGATCCTAACAATGCAAGTGTTTGAGGGTTTGATCTAATGCAATAAAACTGGGTAGTAGGAAAGATATGATCAAGTGTTACTTGCCTGCAATGTTGATGAAGATGATTCGCACTCAAAACTCTTGATAGATCTAATCGTCATACTCCGGTCAATCTATCGTAGGCAAGCAATAGTAACCACACAATAAGTACTCATCTAATGCACAGGGAAAAATCGAACAAGAGAACGAACCAGAAAGTTCAACTTAAGAACTCCGGTTGCAAAGAAAGAACGAGCCGAACAAACGACGAAAAACAAACGGCGGAAGAAAACAACTCGGTTCTAGCAAGTTGAATCTAGGTCAAAATTTTACTGTAGCAAAACTTGTTCAAGTTGATTAGACGAAACGGCGGTTTCGAGATGAAACTCCAGGCGCTTGAATCACCTGATTCCGATAAACGAGCGAGAAGATAAACTAGAACGAAGATCGGATCTGAGATCGCGATCGCGGAATAAATCCGACGAGAAGAAAAAGAAGAACGGTTATACGAACCGACGTCGTTAACCGGGAAATAATCGGTGATCACGTTCGTTGAGACGAACGGTCCGAAAGAAGAACGAAAACCAATCTAGGGTTTTCGGGAAAAGAGATCGAACGAAAAACCGATCTAGAACACCGGAACGGTTTAGCGAAAAATCGAAAAGAAAACGAATCGGTAGAGAAGAAAAGAATCGGAACGGTTTATAAGAAAAACCGAACCGAGGGAAAGAAGAGACGCGGCGCGGTACCTCCGGCGAACGGCGGCGACGGCGGCGTTGACGCAGGGCGGCGGCGGCGCGGTGACGCATGGTGGCGGTGGCGGCACTAGGGCGCGGGGTTGGGCGGCGTTGGGCGCGGCGGCGATGCACAAGGGCGGCGGCGCGGGTGAGAGGCGCGGGGTGAGGCGCGGCTTGGGTGGTGCGGCGGCGCGGCGTGGGTGTGGCGGCGCGGCGTGGGGCGGCGGAGAGGAGAGGAGAGGTGTTGGTTTGATGTGTTTAGAGGGGGGG
>NW_021271433.1:0-690 GCF_002162155.2 Triticum dicoccoides
GACACCATTGCCAACCTGCCTTAGCTTAACGCGAGTCGAGGCGGATGTCGTCGTGGTAGCGAAGACGGACGACGAGACGAGCACGGGACACCAGTGTCACCCTGACTTAGAAAAACGCGAGTCGAGGCGGACGTCGTCGCGATAGCGACGACGGACGCCGTGACGAGCACGTGACACCAGTGCCACCCTGTCTTAGCATAACGCGAGTCGAGGCGGACGTCGTCGCGGTAGCGACGACAGACGCCGAGACGAACACGTGACACCATTGCCACCCTGTCTTAGCGTAACGCGAGTCGAGGTGGACGTCGTCGCGGTAGCGACGACTGACGCCGAGACGAGCACGTGACACCAGTGCCACCCTGTCCTAGCATAACGCGAGTCGAGGCGGACGTCGTTGCGGTAGCGACGACGGACGCTGAGACGAGCACGTGACAGCACTGCCTCCCTTTTTTAGCGTAACGCGAGTCGAGGCGGACGTCGTCGCTGTAGAGACGACGGACGCTGAGACGAGCACGTTACACCATTGCCAACCTGTCTTAGCGTAACACGAGTCGAGGCGGACGTCATCGCGGCCGCGACGATGGACGACGAGACGAGCACGGGACACCAGTGTCACCCTGTCTTAGCGTAACGCGAGTCGAGGCGGACGTCGTCGCGATAGCGACGACGGACGCCGAGACGAGCACGTGA
>NW_021271434.1:0-1005 GCF_002162155.2 Triticum dicoccoides
TCATTGAAGCCGACCTTAAGCACTGAGATCTGTATGTGTGATTTAAGATACAGCTACTACCATGCATTGGGCCCTGAAATATGACCCCGCTCGACTTCTTATTCACCCTAGCTCTCTGTCCAGGAGTTGCAAGTAGTTTCTGGTGTTTGTAGCCTACTGGAGGCCGTGGACAGCGCTGACCGTAGGGGTGGGCTGTGATGCGGTAGGTACGTGGCCGGGTGTACCGAATACCCGTTAGGTATCTCGGGAACCCTGTTCACATCGTTCGGGGCCGTATGGGAAACCTCGGCCGGACTCCCTGTGGATGGAACCTGGATAGGCGATAAACCTGGACTAGAGGCTTAAGTGTTTAGGTAGGTCGTGGTCTACACCCACGTCGGCTTTCGCTTGAAGTCTGCCGAGCACATGTCGTGTGCAGACGCTAAGTGGTGGAAACATGTATGAAGAAGTACATCCCTGCAGGGTTATCATGATCTATTCGAATAGCCGCGTCCGCGGTAAAGGACTACTTGGTTGCCTATACAGTTCATAGACAAGTAAATGGAAACTACTAAAAGCCTCAAGATAAGTGTGAGTGCCGAGGATGGCCCTTCCGTAGGAAGACGGAGGCGGATCCTCGGTAGTGTATTGAAGTGGTGAGTAGTGGACTCGTGTGCGCAAAACCATTTCAAGTTGAAGTATCGTAGGATAGTCTAGCCAAGAGTCAAAGCTGGCTTGCTGCAATAACTCCACCAACCCTTCTTGATAATATGCATGTATGTAGGATCTGATGTAAGTCTTGCTGAGTACCTTTGTACTCATGTTGCTATAATTTACATTTTTTACAGAAGACGCTGCAACCCCTTCTGATGGGTTCTATGTAGACGTTGACATCAACGAGTAGGCTAAAGGCCCAGGTGGTGATCCTGAGCTTATGAAGGACCACGTAGTATAGTTAGGCTTTCCAAGCCTCTTTTATTTTACTAGTTGTCTGTACTCAGACAAGTTACTTCCGCTGCTGGTTTG
>NW_021271435.1:0-1781 GCF_002162155.2 Triticum dicoccoides
GGGGCGGGCGTCCGTCGCCGCGGGTATTTGTCGCCCGAAAAAATCGTTTCCTCGTATTTTTGTGATTGTTTGTCGATCCTCGGTTCCAACATAGTTCATATTAAAATCTTTAGAAAGACTTATATTTAAGAGCGGAGGGAGTAGATAATAATAAGTTACAGCATAGAGGAAATGTCTCCAGCGATTATGTTTCTATCCTTTTGTATAGATAATAATAATTGCCATTTACCTGCAAAAAAGATTTTTTTGCCATTATCATTTTCTATAGTAGTAGCAATTTAGTAATATTTAATATTTTAATTATTTTCCTTGTTTATACACCCCGTGGATGAAGAGTTTAACTCCGATGGTGAGGTTGCACATCCACTCACCCCACCTTTTGTTATCTCTCTCCACTCGCCTTGTAATTACTAGTGTCACAGTTCCATTATTTTATTGATGAAATACTATGCATCCAAATATTTGCATGTATGCCTATTTTATTATCGATAATACTAGGCGCACGGAACCTTACGTTTTTTTTACAAAATCTCCTTCTAACTAATCTTCTAACTAATCCCCCCCTGATTTTCAGCTGGGGTGGGCACAATCCTCTTCTAATCTTAAATCCTATTGGTCCACAGTTCATAGCCCGTTGAACCCGTAAAAGAACCCCCCGTTGATGTAGCATTACTCTTTTATTATAATATAACAAGCACAGTGTCGCTCACACATGCGTGAGCAACATCTTAGTATTGTACTAATTACATGATGATTCAAATTGTCTTTACACAAAAAATATAGAGTAATGAGCAATAATATTATATTTATAGCGATAATATTAGTAACAGTATATTATTATGATTTATAATAAATGTAATAACCATAATCAACAAGGTAATGTGGTGGTATACACATTGTTTGAAGTGTTGGATGTCTAATTGATCTTCATGTCACCGTAGGCTATCTCGCATGGATTGTACAATTTTGAGGAACTATATATGCCTAATGAAGCTAATTCTATTGATATGCCTTTTTGGGAATGTAAAGGTTACTATATAACTTAAATGACAAAGAGACATTTAAGTATGTGTAATATGCACAATCTCTTAGAGGAAGGACGCCACTAATAGTTGGCATGCTAACTCGATGTGCCATACACAAATACACACCAAACAAAACATAACTTCAAAAAATAACTGAAAATGACACATATTTTAATTATAGGCCAAGAGCTCAAGGGTAGAATCACATACCTATAGTACCTTTGTTTCGGTTACCGAAATTAGATCCACAATGCCTTTTATAACATGGTTTATCAATGATGGAAGTGGATTATTATGAGTTGTCCTAAAACTATAGCTTGCAAAACCATGTTCTATGGAATTTCGTCAATACCAAGTTGCGCTGAGAATTGAATTTGAAGTAGTAAGAAGGAAAAAAATGATGCCTTAAATGTCTAATGCCGGGAGTTGTCAACCTGGATATAAAATTTGTTTTTTGAAACCATCTTCAGAATAATTTTTTTGCTTCTTTAATATATGAGTTTTTACACAATTTCGATACATAACTCCAAAGCCTGAACAAAGATGGAAAATATTACAGAATATATATATATATATATATATATATATATTTCACAGTTAGATGCCAGTGAGTTAGAAATTGGTAACAGAAGGAGTTGTAAAGAAGGAGTGGAAATTGTGAATCCGTTAATAATCTTATTTCTATTTTAATAGTTGCTTCGTGGGCGTTGAGATTGATGACAAAGTAGTGGGAAACAGATACTCGGCAGCCTACCA
>NW_021271436.1:0-5450 GCF_002162155.2 Triticum dicoccoides
GAAGGAACTCAAGTGTAGTACAGCCACAGAGCAGGCGCACCTTGTAATCCTTTGGAATACAGACGGTGACGAGCTCGAGGTCCTTCAGTCGTGGTAGAAAAAGAGCGGGCGCGTCATTAAGGGGGATGACAGTTCATGAACTTGGCGAGGCGCAGCATGGGCGCGAAGCGGAGCACGGACGTTGGCAGCAAGCGCATATGCCCATCATTAAAACTGAGCTCCTCGAGCTGATTTAGGGCGGGGGTTCGGAACCACTCGCCAAGATTGGCTCGGTTCTTGCCGTTGGAACAGAACTTGCCCGTGAAAAGGCCTCTGTTTAGGCCATGGTGACTACCGAGGATCTGGGAGAACACTTCCAAGCTTTTGCGATAGCCATAGCAGAACTCATGGGCGTCGAGGAGGTCGAGAGGGGTGGAGAGCCATAGGGGGCACCACCGCCGGGAAATGGCGGTTGTCCTTGCCCCATATTTGATTGGAAGGGGGGTATGATGACTATCAACATATCATCGGGAGGCTACTGATGAAGTCTAGGCCTGTTGGAGTCACTTCCAGTTCTTTCTCGACCCGCCTCCACTTGTTGGCAACATTGTTCTCCACCTTGTCAGCGGCAACGAAAACCTCTATCTCCATATTCATGCCATCCTCCGGTGCTTCAGTAGCCCCGGCATCGCCACTCCCTCTGATGGGGCGCTTCAGCGGCATCCTAATACACTGACGGCTTTGAGGACTGAGAGCGGCGTCGAGGATGTGGGCGGAGATAGAGGATTGTGTGTGTGGCAAGGATGGGGGTGCGGCCGCTCGGGAGCGCCATTAATACGGACCAGTGGGAGCGAGGCGGGCGACGGTCAAAGGCTGTCTCGCTTCCTAGTGAGCCTGCACGTCGGACTTCTAGCATTCATATACCATCATTTCACATAGCTACTCACACGCCTCCCGGTGACACTGCACAGCAAAAACACCTCCCATCAATTCACACGCCTGCACGCATGCCTCTCGGTCTGCCTGCGCAACAGACTGCTCGTATGCGTCTCGTTAACTCATGCCTGCTCGCACACCAGATGGGGCGTGTGTCACGTATATTGTTTTGTTTTTTGATGATTCATTCTGCCGCTTTACTGCTTAACCGAAGCATGGCACGATCTAAAGCACACGGTCCGAATAAATATTCTGTATGAGATATTGGTTGCCAGTTATTAACAATCTCCCGCTTGTAAGTAGATTATATCAAAACTTGTCTCAAATTTGACGAAAAATACGATATCACAGTCTACTGGTGTCCATATATGACACCATGATAAGTTTCATGAATTTCAACTAAGTTTTGGATTTACTGAATTTTAAAAATCAATATTCTCAATGTTTTGAAATTTCTTTCACGGGGAAACATGCACCGAGGGCCACACATATGATTTTGCAATCCATTTTGGTGCACATGTAGCTCAAATTTGATTTTGCACATTAAATCCCTAGGAAATCAATCATTGCATAAAGCGGGTCGAATGATCTCTGTTTTTTAAAACTTTAACATGACACTCCTTTGGTCACATGTTCACTGCAGAAAAAGTTTGACATGCCTCAGAGTAGAGGTGGTGGTGGTGGTGGTGGTGGTGTGTGTGTGTGTGTGTGTGTGTAATAACCTTGCTTCATGTGGGGCTTTCCGGTTCCTGAGGCAGGTGCCACATCAAAGTTGTGCATTGGTATTCAAACATCACGCAATACCATGCAGGTGGTGGTTGCCCTATAGGAACTCACTTGCGTGCGACGCTTCCATCTATGGGCCCGCAAGAGGTCGTCCTCCATCACTTTGACCCAACGAGAGAGAGAGGCATATTTGACGAACAAGGAGGATTAATTATTTTAGGGCTGTGTTAGGGTAGGAATATATACTAGTGTCACACATGAACCTCACTCTGTGTGAGGACTTTACAGGTTTTGAGGCAAATGCCACAGCAAAGGTTGTGCATTAGGTATTCAAAACAACACAAGCACACACCTCTCCATATATATGTTTTGTCACATATGCAAAACGATGGTGGTTGTCCTATGGCACTAACTCACATGGTTATCGTGATGCTTCCAACTGTTGGCCCGCTTGGTCCATCACTTTCACCGACAATGAGAGAGGTTAATTATTTTGTCTTAGGAGGGGATTAATTTTTTTATTCTCTCATGATATAGGTGAGATTACATATATAATAGTGCATGTGCACACATGAATCCATCCCGCTAGATCGAAGGCTCTGTGTGGGGACATGTGCAATTTTGAATGCATGCACAACATCAATGTTGTGCATTAGGTATTAATTCAACATATATGCATGCATCACGCACCTCCATAAATATTTTTGGGACACATGCATGCAATGGTTATCTTTGCACACTCTCACTCGCTTGGTTATATATGGGCGGCAAGCCTATATATATTTGTGGGCCCGTTTGGACGTCCATCATTTTGACCGATGACGAGAAAGGTTGTTAGGGTGGACTCTTCTTCTTTGGTTCGTGTTAACGTATAGTAGTAGGTCGATTATTCTAGGCCTAGCCTAATTAAGTTTGAGCGCATGCATGCTACGCATCGTCAACCCTTGATCGGTGTGGAAATTTTATAGTTCCAAAGCATGGTGCCACATCAAATTTGCGCATTGAGTATTCAAACACCACACACACCACTTCCATGCATAATTGGGCCACATGCACAGAGTGGGTTTTGTCTTCAGACATTACTCCCTCGCGAGTTTATTGGTGACAAGCTAGCCCATTTTGCGGGGTCGTGTGGATGTCCATCACTTTGAACAATAGCGAGCAAGAGAGGTTGCACGATCAAGTTGGATTCTGTTTGGTCCATGTTATAGTACGTCTTGGTGAGATGCCCTCCCCCCTGAGGGAGTCCTGGATTAAGGGGTCCTCGGATAGCCAGACTATATACTTTGGCTGGACCGTTGGACTATGAAGATACAAGATTGAAGACTTCGTCCCGTGTCCGGATGGGACTCTCCTTTGCGTGGAAGGCAAGCTTGGTGATTCGGATATGAAGATTCCTTTCCCTGTAACCGACTCTGTGTAACCCTAGCCCCCTCCGGTGTCTATATAAACCGAAGGGTTTAGTCCGTAGGACAAAACAATCATAACCATAGGCTAGCTTCTAGGGTTTAGCCTCTACGATCTCGTGGTAGATCTACTCTTGTAATACTCATATCATCAAGATCAATCAAGCAGGAAGTAGGGTATTACCTCCATAGAGAGGGCCCGAACCTGGGTAAACATCGTGTCCCCTGCCTCCTATTACCATTAGCCTTAGACGCACAGTTCGGGACCCCCTACCCGAGATCCACCGTTTTGGCACCGACATTGGTGCTTTCATTGAGAGTTCCACTGTGTCATCACTATAAGGCTTGATGGCTCCTTCAATCATCTACAACAACACCGTCCAGGGTGAAGTTTTTCTCCCCGAACAGACCTTCGTATTCGGTGGCTTCGCACTGCGGGCCAACTCGCTTGGCCATCTGGAGCAGATCGATAGCTACGCCCCTGGCCATCAGGTCAGGTTTGGAAACTTGAACTACACTATCGACATCCGCGGAGACTTGATCTTCGACGGATTCGAGCCTATGATAGCCGCGCCCTGCCGCCATGATGAACATGACCTAAATCTATCATCGGTTGGTGTGCGGGAGATTGCACCTGTAACCACACTGGCCCTAGATCCAGAGCAGAGTGCGCCATCCGAGGACGGGAGGCTTAACCCCGCCACGGAAGCCGCAGACTCAACGGAGCTAGAGCCGAACACAGATCTGACCTCCAATGAGGCATGTGTCATCGGAACCCTGGACTCGTCTCCGGTCGTAGGCCCCGAACCGCGTGTATCCGCACCCATCGAATCCAACCGGGTGCCGATCTTAGAGTTTAGTTCCCCGGACATGTTCCAACACTCACCTTTAGGTGATGTGCTAAACTCATTAAAGTCATTCTCCTTGTCAGGACGGCTTGAGTGGGAAGCGGACGACGAAGAACTTCGTTACCCACCCACCACCCACTTGATAGCCACTGTCGATGATTTGACCGATATGCTTGATTTCGACTCCGAAGACATCGACGGTATGGACGACGATGCCGGAGAAGAGCAGGAACCACCGCCCACAGGGCGCTGGACAGCCACCTCTTCATATGACATATACATGGTGGATACACCCAAAGAAGACAACGGTGATGACAAAAAGGACCCAGTCGAGGATAAAACTCCTAGAAAACAACCAAAGCACCAACGTCAGCGGCGCCGCTCGAAACCACGCCATGGTGAAAATAGTGATACCGGCACAAGAGGGAATAACACCTCGGACGATGTCGAAGACAATAAAGAAACCGCGGACCCAGCAACGGAGCTAGACGAGCAAGGTGATGCTAAACATAGTCCGGGGCCCCTGTCCGATCACAACGATGCTGAAGACTCCAATTACCAACCTGTCTCCGAAGAGGAGAGCAGTCGGGGTGACGATGCATTCATCGTCCCGGAAGAACAATTGGAACAAGAGCACCTCCACCAGAGACTTATTGCCACCACGAGGAGCTTGAAAAAGCAGAAGCAACGGCTTAAAGCCGCACAAGATACGCTCAATGATAAATGGAACGAAGTGCTCGACAATTAGAAAAATATGGCGGTAATCGCCAAACAAATAGCTACCCCAAACGCAAACTGCTGCTCGAATTCGACGACGATGCTATCGCGCCCATATTGCCGAATAACAATACGGCCGACCAGCCAGGCCGACCACCTCATAATCGAGGCAGAGTGGCCAACAGCGCCGCACACAAAACCGCACCCCCTACCCATAAAGGAAAGGAGGTCGCAACCCAGAACCAGAAACATGATTCACGTGAGGACCTGGACAAAAGAGCTGGCAGAACCAGGTCCATTTATGATCCAGGGAATGCGTTCCCACACAGGATCAAGGCCATAAAATCGAATACGCAGGCAACTTACCAGTTCAGAACCAACACCAAACACTGCAACCGTCGGGCCTGCGCCGCGACACAACCAAATACAGGGGTGCTGCACACCCCTTGTGCTTCACCGATGAGGTGCTGGAACATGAATTTCCAGAAGGGTTTAAACCCATGAACATCGAGGCATACGACGAAACGACAGACCCTGCGATCTTGATAGAAGACTTTATTCTTTGCATCCACATGGCTCGCGGAGACGATCTCCACGCCATCAAATACCTACTCCTCAAGCTAAAAGGACCAGCTTGGCACTGACTGAAAAGCCTCCCCGAAAATTCCATTGGAAGCTGGGAAGAACTTGAGAACGCTTTCAGGGCCAATTTCCAAGCGACCTATGTCCGACCTCTGGATGTAGACGATCTAAGTCACATAACCCAACAACCCGGAGAGTGAGCCCATAAGCTTTGGAACCGGTTTCTCACTAAAAAGAACCAAATCGTCGATTGTCC
>NW_021271436.1:5991-6920 GCF_002162155.2 Triticum dicoccoides
GCTTTTGCGCGGGTGAGGACAGCTGGTTGGCCTGTAGCACCACCAGCGACCCTGGCACATCCGAAGTCAGGGATGGCAATGGAAAGCCATGATGAAATAAAAACAAATGTCAGAACAATGGAGAAAGCCCGGACAATACAACGGTAAACACCGGATTCAGGGGCTCCAGACCCGGTCAACGGAAAAAGTCACTTAAAGGCAGCAGAGATGGTTCGTCTAGCCTAGATAAAATCCTAGAAAGATCCTGCCAAATTCATGGCACCCCCGACAAACCAGCTAATCATACCAACAGAGAGTGTTGGGTCTTCAAGCAGGCCGGCAAGCTCAACGCCGAACACAAGGGGAAGGGACCACAAAGCAAAGAGAGGACGAATCTCGCTAGCCGAATATGGGGGGACAAAAGAAATTTCCACCGGAGGTCAAAACAGTGAACACGATTTATGTCACTCATATCCGAAAGAGGGAGTGCAAACATGCACTCCGAGATGTATATGCTATAGAGCTTGTCACCCCCAAATTCAACCCATGGTCGTCCTGTCCAATCACTTTCGATCGTAGGGATCATCCGACTAGTATCCGTCATGGGGGCTCGGCTGCCTTAGTGCTCGACCCAATAATTGACGGATACCACCTCACCCGAGTCCTCATGGACGGCGGTAGTAGCCTCAATCTTATATATCAGGACACTATCCGCAAGATGGGGATAGACCCGTCAAGAATCAAGCAAAGCAGCACTACCTTTAAAGGAGTAATACCAGGCATAGAGGCCCACTACATAGGCACCCTAACACTAGATGTAGTCTTCGGCTCCCCCAACAACTTTCGAAGCGAGGAGCTAATCTTCGACATTGCTCCGTTACCAAGTGGTTATCACACACTACTCGGACGAACGGCCTTCGCCCGTTTCAATGCAGTCCCACACTACGCTT
>NW_021271436.1:7179-8776 GCF_002162155.2 Triticum dicoccoides
GTGAGCGGAAGTACAAAGCGCTCTCTTCATACGGAAGAATACGCGGCGGCTCTGGTAGCTGAAGCTCGAAGCGTCCTTTTTAAACCAAACAGCTCATCGGTCCTGAAGACCGCGGACACAGCTAAACGTGTTCGGTGTACACCTACGTGTAAAAGCTCAGATAAACCTGCGCTTATTTAGCAGCCCTGCCCCCATAGATCGCCCATAAGAAGACTGTACATATTTCCCGTATACATAAATATACACTCAAAATTCCTTGGGTAGCGCTGGGGGCACCCTGCACATAATAAGTCCATAGTTCGGCTCGACCCTATTCGGACTCAAGAAGCTACAATTCACGGTTCATCAAAACCAACAAATTATACACACGGTCGTACCAGATTCTTTCACCTAGTTCTCTCTTCTTTACAGATTGGCCATCATGATATACCCTTCAAGGACACGGCACAACAGAGACAAAGGCGCAGACGTGCAGCAAGGCCCCGTTTCAAGGTTTCTCTTTAGATTAAGACCCTGTGTACACCTTTTTTTCTTCTTATTTTTATCTCTTGTTGTTGCATACCCTCTTGGCATATAAAACGCCCTGGACAGTACGTGCGAACTTAAGATTCGTCGTACTAAAATGGATGCGATAGAAGCAGCTAAGCAGTGCGCTTTGAGAACTATATTCTCACCACATGCGCTCTCTCCTCACGCCGGGTTGTAGCACGTAGCTTGAATTGAGGGTTAATTACTGGGGGCTATACCCAGCCCAGTATGTATTGAAAAGTCCGAATACCTTCAGGAGTGTTCGGCGTCGCGAGTTTTGGCCTTATATGCATCAGCTCTGAATCATGTCTTAGGTCAATAGTTGGGTTTTCCCGGCTCCTGTGTTTGCTACCTTACGTTACGTTCTATCGGCTAAGGTGGCCAAGGGAGAACTACTGCGATTATTCCCTGGTTCATCCGGATGAGCACCTCAGTAGAGAAAGCCGAAAAGTGACTATCATGATAAGGCGAGAGCTGGTCAACCACTCGATGACTCAGCGGAATCTTCGCGGTTCCTCCGCATTAACGAAGGACCAGTTTCCTGGTCATGTATGTATACGCACCATATTAGGATAAACGCGGACATACCAGGGGCTATATAGTAGCCCCACCGTCAAACTCCTATGGCTAAGTGTTAAAGCTCTATAGTCCGATTGCCTAGTTCAATGCAGTAACACTCCTTAAACGGACCAAGACGTTGGGTCAAGTGTGATAAAGTGCTTTTCTGAACACCCCCGTGTTATACGCGAGGGGGCCGAAGCCGACGACTGCAAACTTTCAGGTTACATACATATATACATAAACGGCCGCACATGAGGCACTAAAATACTTTACGAGCAAAAGTATAAACATAGCCTTCATTATCATAATCATTGTTTTTAGAATTCGGATACATGTTACTCGAACATAATATTCTTTGAGCACTGACCCTCTATCAAGCAGGCACCCTCTAATACTTCTTCAAAATATTGATCTGGCGTGTCCTTACCCTCGGGCGGACCCCCCGTTGCAATAGTGGTGGCCTTCATCTTCACCCAATACATCTTCACGTGGACAAGGGCCTTATGTG
>NW_021271436.1:8786-23873 GCF_002162155.2 Triticum dicoccoides
ACCTTCTATGCCTGTTGATCGCTTGACAGCGTCGATATGCGACACTGCACAAACAAGTTGATGCACTAAACCAAAATAACTGTTCGCAGTTGCTCCCCCATGCCACGATCGGTCCACGACAGCCTTCATGGCAAGTCCGGATATCTTGTGGAGCTCGGCCCATTCTGCCATCTGCTCATTCAACAGTAGCGGACGCCTTGGCATGCTAAACTGCGACCAGAAAAGCCGTTCCACTTCATGGCCTTCTTGGGCCTGGAAAAATTGCGTCGCATCAGAAGCACTCTTCGATAAGTCCAAATATGCATCCGGAGAACTCCACATTTGATCAAGTGAGGAATACTTCGGATTGCCGAACTTAGTTCGTAATAAAAAGGGCTTCCCAGCCGAGATCTCCCCATCTTGCCGGATCTCCTCCTGTGCCGCTCTGGCCTCTGAGCGGGTTTCCTTTGCCGCTTGTAAGGCCTTCTCAAGGTCAGCCGCTTTCTCTTTGGTCTCTTTCTCGAGAAGCACATATTTACTAGCGGCATCCCTTAGCTCAAGCGCCATGTTAGATATTTTTTCCTCACTCAGGCGATGAGCAGCCTATTCGGCTTTTAATTCGCCAATGGCCTTCTCGGCAGCCGTGTTGCTTATCCTGGCTTGCTCCTTGGCCCGGGCAAGCTCAGCCCAAAGGGTCTGTTGGAAATATGCCCTAGAGGCAATAATAAAATGGTTATTATTGTATTTCCTTGTTCATGATAATTGTCTATCATTCATGCTATAATTGTATTAACTGGAAACCGTAATACATGTGTGAATACATAGACCACAACATGTCCCTAATGAGCCTCTAGTTGACTAGCTCGGTGATCAATAGATGGCCATGGTTTCCTGACCATGGACATTAGATGTCATTGATAGCGGGATCACATCATTAGGAGAATGATGTGATGGACAAGACCCAATCCTAAGCGTAGCACAAGATCGTGTAGTTCATTTGCTAAAGCTTTTCTAATGCCAAGTATCATTTCCTTCGACCATGAGATTGTGCAACACCTGGATACTGTAGGAATGCTTTGGGTGTACCAAACGTCACAACGTAACTGGGTGGCTATAAAGGTACACTACAGGCATCAAGTGTCTGTTGGGTTGGCATGAATCGAGAGTGGGATTTGTCACTTTGTATGACGGAGAGGTATCTCTGGGCCCACTCAGTAATGCATCATCATAATGAGCTCAATGTGACTAAGTAGTTAGTCATGGGATCATGCATTATGGAATGAGTAAAGTGACTTGCCGGTAACGAGATTGAACGAGGTATTGGGATACCGATGACCGAATCTCGGGCAAGTAACATACCGATTAACAAAGGGAATTGTATACGGGATTGATTGAATCCCCGACATCATGGTTCATCCGATGAGATCATCGTGGAACATGTGGGAGCCAACATGGGTATCCAGATCCCGCTGTTGGTTACTGGCCGGAGAACGTCTCGGTCATGTCTGCATGGTTCCCGAACCCGTAGGGTCTACACACTTAATGTTCGGTGATGCTAGAGTTGTTATGGGAAATAGTATGTGGTTACTGAAGGTTGTTTGAAGTCCCGGATGAGATCTCGGGCATGACGAGGAACTCTGAAATGGTTCGGAGGCGAAGATCGATATATTGGATGAAGGGTATTGGAGTCCGAAATTGTTCTGGGAGTACCGGGTGACGACCAGCGTGACCGAAAGGTGTTTCAGAGGCCCCGACAAGCGTTGGGGGGGCTTATGGGCCAAGAGGAGGGGCACACCATCCCACTAAGGGGTTGTGCACCCCTCCCAACCCCTCTCACATAACCTGGAGAGGTGGGGGCGCCTCCCCTAGGGAAGCCACCCCTCCCGGCTTGGGGGGCAAGTTTCCTAGGGTGGGGGCGCCCAAACCCATCTAGGGTTTCCCCTGTGGCCGCCACCCTGATAACCCACAAGTGTAGGGGATTGCAACAGCTTTCGAGGGTGAAGTACAACCCAAATTTATTGATTCGACACAAGGGGAGCCAAATAGTATTCTTGAGTATTAGCAATTGAGTTGTCAATTCAACCACACCTGGATAACTTAGTATCTGCAGCAAAGTATTTAGTAGCAAAAGTGGTATGATAGTAATGGTAATAGTAGCAAAGGTAAAGATAAATGTTTTTGGTTTTTTTATAATAGTTGTAACAGTAGCAACGGAAAAGTAAATAAGCGGAGAACAATATGTGAAAAGCTCGTAGGCAATGGATCAGTGATGGATAATTATGCCGGATGCGATTCCTCATGCAATAGTTATAACATAGGGTGACACAGAACTAGCTCCAGTTCATCAATGTAATGTAGGCCGCGAGATAGGAGGCCCCGCCCTAGGGGGGGGGACACCCCCTGTCTCGTGGACAACCTGTGGGCCCCCTGGCACTCATGCTTTCACCAAAAATTCTTATTAATTCCAAAAAGTGCCTCCGTGGATTTCCAGGACATTCCGAGAACTTTTCTTTTCTACACATAAAACAACATCATGGCAGTTCTGCTGAAAACAGCGTCAGTCCGGGTTAGTTTCATTCAAATCATGCAAGTTAGAGTCCAAAACAAGGGCAAAAGTGTTTGGAAAAGTAGATACGTTGGAGACGTATCAACTCCCCCAAGCTTAAACCTTTGCTTGTCCTCAAGCAATTCAGTTGATAAACTGAAAGTGATAAAGAGAACTTTTACAAACTCTGTTTGCTCTTGTTGTTGTAAACATGAAAATCCAGCATTCAAGTTTCAGCAAATATTATGAACTAACCATACTCACAATGACACATAGCTCTCACAATCACTCATATCAATAGCATAATGAGCTAGCGAGCCATAATAATAAAACTCGGATGACAACACTTTCTCAAAATAATTATAACATGATATAACAAAATGGTATCTCGCTAGCCCTTTCTGAGACCGCAAAACATAAATGCAGAGCACCTTTAAAGATCAAGGACTGACTAAACATTGTAATTCATGGTAAAAGAGATCCAGTCAAGTCATACCCAATATAAACCAATAATAATGAATGCAAATGACAGTGTACTCTCCAGCGGGTGCTTTTAATAAGAAGGATGATGACTCAACATAAAAGTAAATAGATAGGCCCTTCGCAGAGGGAAGCAGGGATTTGTAGAGGTGCCAGAGCTCGATTTTAAAATAGAGATTGAATAACATTTTGAGCGGCATACTTTCACTGTCAACGCAACAACTATGAGATGGATGTATCTTCCATACTACATGCATTATAGGCAGTTCCCAAATAGAATGGTAAAGGTTTATACTCCCCCAACCACCAACAAGCATCAATCCATGGCTTGCTCGAAACAACGAGTGCCTCCAACATACAACAGCCCTGGGGGAGTTTTGTTTAATTATTTTGATTTGCCTTGATCTTTTTGGATCATGGGACTGGGCATCCCGGTTACCGGTCCTTTCTCATGAATGAGGAGCGGAGTCCACTCCTCGTGAGAATAACCCACCTAGCATGGAAGATATAGGCAGCCCTAGTTGTAACATGAGCTGCTCGAGCATACAAAACAGAATTTCATTTGAAGGTTTGGAGTTTGGCACATACAAATTTACTTGGAACGACAGGTAGATACCGCATATAGGTAGGTATGGTGGACTCATAAGGAACAACTTTGGGTTTTAAGGAGTTTGGATGCACAAGCAGTATTCCCGCTTAGTACAGGTGAAGGCTAGCAAAAGACTGGGAAGCGACCAACTGATTGAGCGACAACAGTCATAAACATGCATTAAAATTAATTTACACCGAGTACAAACATGAGTAGGATATAATCCACCATGAACATAAATATCATGAAGGCTATGTTGATTTGTTTCAACTACATGTGTGAACATGTGCCAAGTCGAGTCGCTCAATTCATTTAAAGGAGGATACCATCCCATCATATCACATCATAATCATTCTAATAGCATGTTGGCACGCAAGGTAAACCACTATAACTCATAGCTAATCAAGCATGACACAAGTAACTATAATCTCTAAATGTAATTGCAAATATGTTAACTTCATAATAGCTGACTCAGGAACGATGAATCATCATATTTACAAAAACAAGAGAGGTCGAGTTCATACCAGCTTTTCTCATCCCAATAAGTCCATCATATATCGTCATTATTGCCTTTCACTCGCACGACCTAACGATGTGTATAATAATAAGAGTGCACGTGCATTGGACTAAGCTGGAATCTGCAAGCATTCAACTCAAGAGAGAAGACAAGTAATATGGGCTCTAAATTAAATAAACAATCATGCATATAAGAGCCACTAAGCATTTTCAATATGGTCTTCTCCACCCCAAAAGAAAGAAAATAAAATAAAACTATTTACATGGGAAAGCTCCCAACAAGTAAAAGAAGAACGAGAAATCTTTTTGGGTTTTCATTTTAATTCTACTACAAGCAAGGAAATTAAACTAACTATTTTTTTGGTTTTTCATAAGGTTTATCAAACACACAAGAAGAAATCTGGAAAAAGAAATTTAAACTAGTATGATTAATACAATGAAAAAGTATGAGCACCGACGACTAGTGTGTGAACATGAATGTAAAGTTGGTAAGAAATATGTACCCCCCAAGCTTAGGCTTTTGGCCTAAGTTGGTTTAATACCAAGGACCGCCTGGCTGATATCCATAAGTGAAACTGGGGTAGTACTTAGATGCAGAGGCGACCGCCTCTTGAGCAGCAGCGTGTTGGCGAGCTGCCTCCATTCCCCTCTCATATTCAGCTGCTTCTTCCCTGGTGACAACATATCTTCCTTTTGCGTGATAATCAAAAAGGTAGGGAGCAGGAAGAGTGACAAGGACGACATTGCGCCAGTCATAGATTAGTCAATAATGGAGGAATTTTTCATTCCTCTCAAGAAAATGATGATCAATCATAGCTCCTCTATCTAAATAAACAGGAGGTACAATCATATCCCCCTCTCGTGGAGCTATATTAAGAAAATTAGCCACACGGGTTGCATAAATTCCTCCAAAGAAATCTCCCCTTTTACTATTATTATGCAACCTACGTGCAACTATTGCCCCCAAGTTATAGCCTTTATAACCTGACACAACACTCTTGAGGACACAAAGATCAGGGGCACACATGTGACATACCTCGTCCTTACCGTTAATGCATCTACCAATAAAGAGAGCAAAGTAATGTATAGCAGGAAAATGAATGCTCCCTATGGTAGCTTGTGCTACGTCCCTAGATTCTCCCACAGTAATACTAGCAAGAAAATCTTTAAATTCAGATTTGCGAGGATCATTGATATTACCCCACCGAGGGAGTTTGCAAGCAGTTGTGAAATCCTCTAAATCCATGGTATAAGATGTATCATAAATATCAAACATGACACTAGGAGAATTACGCGCAGAAATATATTTGAACCTCCGCACAAAGGAATCGGTCAATTGATAATATTGAGGACACTTATCTTGTAAGAAGTCCTCTAGCTCAGCATTACGTACATACGCGTCAAATTCTTCCTTGAAGCCTGCTTCGACCATAAAATCAACGGATGGCCATTCACAAGCCCGTACATTTGCGTCCCTTGGCAAATTAACATCTTGTTCACGTATAGCAATTCTTGGCCCTTTCTTTGTCGAGGAACCTCCTTGGTACATTCTTCTAAGCATATTTTTTTTTGAAAATTTCTGAAATTTTAGTAACTTCAAAATAAAAGCAGATAAAACTAAACAAGATTGATAGCAACTGCTCCTAAAAGTGCCTAGAGCCTATATCATGCATTGGAATTGCTTGGGACCTCAAAATTTTAACATGCAAGCTCAAGAACATGGTCACTTAAGCAGCAAAAATTTGCAACAAATAAAGCACTAGAACAAAAATTAATTGGACCAATGGAGGAGTCACATACCAAGCAACAATCTCCCAAAGCAGTTTTGTGAATGGAGCTTTGAGCTAAGTGATCGAAAATCGCAGCAAAATGAGCTAGAACTCGTGCTTGAGCTGGATGGGGATTTTACTGGGTAGAAGATGAAGTGTGTGGGTGCTGGCATAAGTGGAGGGGAGCCACCAGGGGCCCACGAGACAGGGGGCGCGCCCTCCTCTCTCGTGGCCTGGTGCTTGCCCCTCCTGCAGTGTTTTCAGTGCCTAAAATCCTCAAATATTCCAGAAAAAATCATACTAAATTTGCAGGGCATTTGGAGCACTTTTATTTCCGGACTATTTTTTTATTGCACGAATAATTCAGGAAACAGACGGATAATACTATTTTTGCTTTATTTATTCTAAATATCAAAAAGTAAAAGGAGGATACAGAAGGTTGTGCCTTCTAGTTTCATCCATCTTGTGATCATCAAAATGAACCCGCTAACAAGGTTGATCAAGTCTTGTTAACAAACCCATTCCGAATAACACGGAACCAGAGAAATTTCGAATGACACTAAGTTACCTCAACGGGGATATGAAAATCCCCAACAATAAGAATATCATACTTTTTCTTGACAGTAGGGAGAGGAAATTCAAAACCTCAAAAAATTATAGTTGGAACTTTTTCAATAGAATTGATGCTATGAACTTGAGATTGTTTCCTCGGAAAGTGTACCGTATGCTCATTACCATTAACTTGAAAAGTGACATTGCCTTTGTTGCAATCAATAACAGCCCCTGCAGTATTAAGAAAAGGTCTAGCAAGGATAATAGACATACTATCATCCTCGGGAATATCAAGAATAACAAAGTCCGTTAAGATAGTGACATTTGCAACCGCAACAGGCACATCCTCACAAATACCGATAGGTATAGCAGTTGATTTATCGGCCATTTGCAAAGATATTTCAGTAGGTGTCAACTTATTCAATTCAAGTCTACGATATAAAGAGAGAGGCATAACACTAACACTGGCTCCAAGATCACATAAACCAGTTCTAACATAATTTCTTTTAATGGAGCATGGTATAGTTGGAACACCCAGATCTCCAAGTTTCTTTGGTATTCCACCCTTAAAAGTGTAATTAGCAAGCATGGTGGAAATTTCAGCTTCCGGTATCTTTCTTTTATTTGTGATGATATCCTTCATATACTTAGCATAAGGATTTACTTTAAGCATATCAGTTAAGCGCATACGTAAGAAAATAGGTCTAATCATTTCAGCAAAGCGCTGAAAATCCTCATCATCCTTTGACTTGTATGGCTTAGGGGGAAAGGGCATGGGTTTCTGAACCCGTGGTTCTCTTTCTTTACCGTGCTTCTTAGCAACAAAATCTCTCTTATCATAACGTTGATTCTTTGATTGTGGGTTATCAAGATCAACAGCAGGTTCAATCTCTACATCATTATCTTTGCTAGGTTGAGCATCAACATGAACATTATCATTAACATTATCACTAGGTTCATGTTCATCACCTGATTGTGTTTCAGCATCAGAAATAGAAATATCATTCTGATTCTCAGGTGTGTCTACAATAGGTTCACTAGAAGCATGCAAAGTCCTATCGTTTTTCTTCCTCTTCTTCTTAGAAGAACTAGGTGCCTCTAAATTATTTCTCTGAGAATCTTGCTCGATTCTCTTAGGGTGGCCTTCAGGATACAAAGGTTCCTGAGTCATTCTACCAGTTCTAGTAGCCACTCTAACAGCAAAGTCATTTTTATTATTCAATTCATCAAGCAAATCATTTTGAGCTTTAAGTACTTGCTCAGCTTGAGTAGCAACCATAGAAGCATATTTGCTAACGCGGTGAAGTTCATCTTTAACTCTAGCCAGATTATCACCTACGCGTCCTATCTCGAAAGCATTATTCTTTAACTCTCTACCAACATAAGCATTAAAACTTTCTTGTCTAGCCATAAAGTCATCAAATTCATCTAAGCAAGGGCTATGAAATTTAGTAGAGGGTACTTCAACTTTATCATATCTATAGAGAGAATTTACCCTTACTACCTGTGTCGGGTTATCAAGACAATGTGGTTCTTCAGGCGGTAAATTAAGACCATGTATTTCTTCAATAGGAGGTAAATTCTTAACATCTTCAGCTTTAATACCTTTTTCTTTCATTGATTTCTTTGCCTCTTGCATATCTTCAGGACTGAGAAATAAAACACCTCTCTTCTTCGGAGTGGGTTTAGGAATAGGCTCAGGAGTTGGCTTAATTGGTTCAGGAATTACTTCAGGAATTGGCTCAGGAGGAGTCCAATTATTTTCATTAGTCAACATATTATTCAATAATATTTCAGCTTCATCGACTGTTCTTTCCCTGAAAACACAACCATCACAACTATCCAAGTAGTCCTTGGAAGCATCGGTTAGTCCATTATAAAAGATATCAAGTATTTCATTTTTCTTAAGAGGATGATCAGGCAAAGCATTAATTAACCGGAGAAGCCTCCCCCAAGCTTGTGGGAGACTCTCTTGTTTGATTTGCACAAAATTATATATTTCCTGCAAAGCAGCTTGTTTCTTATGAGCAGGGAAATATTTAGCAGAGAAGTAATAAATCATATCCTGGGGACTACGCACACAACCAGGAGCAAGAGAATTATACCAAGTCTTAGCATCACCCTTTAATGAGAACGGAAATATCTTAAGGATATATAAATTGCGAGACTTCTCATCATGAGTAAATAGGGTAGCAATATCATTCAACTTGGTAAGATGTGCCACAACAGTTTCAGTTTCAAGGCCATAAAAAGGATCAGATTCAACTAAAGTAATAATATCAGGATCAACAGAGAATTCATAATCCTTATCAGTAACACAGATAGGTGAAGTAGCAAAAGCAGGATCGGGTTTCATTCTAGCATTAAGAGACTGCTGCTTTTATTTAGCTAATAATTTCTTAAGATCAGATCTATCATTGCAAGCAAGAATTTCCATAGCAGCTTCTTCATTCATAACATAACCCTTAGGAACAATAGGTAATACATAATCATTGGGGGAACGTTCATCATCACTATCATCAATAGCATCTTCAATATTTTTTCCCCTAACTCTAGCAAGTTGTTCATCAAGAAATTCACCTAATGGCAAAGTAGTATCACGCACAAAAGTAGTTTCATCATGCATAGCAGAAGTGGCATCATCAATAACATGCAACATATCAGAATTCATAGCAGTAGCAGGTTTAGGTGTCGCAAGCTTACTAATAACGGAAGGAGAATCTAGTGCAGAGCTAGATGGCAGCTCCTTACCTCCCCTCGTAGTTGAGGGCAAAATCTTGGTCTCAGCGTCTTTCAAGTTCTTCATAGTGATCAACAGATATAAATCCCAAGTGACTCAGAGAATAGAGCTACGCTCCCTGGCAACGACGCCAGAAATTAGTCTTGACAACCGACAAGTGTAGGGGATCGCAACAGCTTTCGAGGGTGAAGTACAACCCAAATTTATTGATTCAACACAAGGGGAGCCAAAGAATATTCTTGAGTATTAGCAGTTGAGTTGTCAATTCAACCACACCTGGATAACTTAGTATCTGCAGCAAAGTATTTAGTAGCAAAAGTGGTATGATAGTAATGGTAACAGTAGCAAAGGTAAAGATAAATGTTTTTGGGTTTTTTGTAATAGTTGTAACAGTAGCAACGGAAAAGTAAATAAGCGGAGAACAATATGTGAAAAGCTCGTAGGCAATGGATCAGTGATGGATAATTATGCCGGATGCAATTCCTCATGCAATAGTTATAACATAGGGTGACACAGAACTAGCTCCAGTTCATCAATGTAATGTAGGCATGTATTCCGTAAATAGTCATACGTGCTTATGGAAAAGAACTTGCATGACATCTTTTGTCCTACCCTCCCGTTGCAGCGGGGTCCTTACGGAAACTAAGGGATATTAAGGCCTCCTTTTAATAGAGAACCGGACCAAAGCATTAACACATAGTGAATACATGAACTCCTCAAACTACGGTCATCACCGAGAAGTATCCCGATTATTGTCACTTAGGGGTTGTCGGATCATAACACATAATAGGTGACTATAGACTTGCAAGATAGGATCAAGAACACACATATATTCATGAAAACATAATAGGTTCAAATCTGAAATCATGGCACTCGAGCCCTAGTGACAAGCATTAAGCATAGCAAAGTCATATCAACATCAATCTCTGAACATAGTGGATACTAGGGGTCAAACCCTAACAAAACTAACTTGATTACATGGTAAATCTCATCCAACCCATCACCGTCCAGCAAGCCTACGATGGAATTACTCACGCACGGTGGTGAGCATCATGAAATTGGTGATGGAGGATGGTTGATGATGACGACGGCGATGAACCCCCCTCTCCGGAGCCCCAAACGGACTCCAGATCATCCCTCCCGAGAGAGATTAGGGCTTGGCGGCGGCTCCGTGTCGTAAAAAGTGATGAAACTTTCTCTCCGATTTTTTTCTCCCAGAGACGGAATATATGGAGTTGGAGTTGAGGTCGGTGGAGGTCCAGGGGGCCCATGAGATAGGAGGCCACGCCCTAGGGGGGGCACCCCCTGTCCCGTGGACAGCCTGTGGGCCCCCTGGCACTGATTCTTTCGCCAAAAATTCTCATTAATTCCAAAAAGTGCCTCCGTGGATTTCCAGGACATTCCGAGAACTTTTCTTTTCTACACATAAAACAACATCATGGCAGTTCTGCTGAAAACAGCGTCAGTCCGGGTTAGTTTCATTCAAATCATGCAAGTTAGAGTCTAAAACAAGGGCAAAAGTGTTTGGAAAAGTAGATACATTGGAGACGTATCACACCCCTCCCCTAGGGAACCCTAGGGCGCCTCCTCCGCCCCCTTCCCCTATATATAGTGAGGGAGAGAGAGGGCAGCCGCACCCTTCCCCTGGCGCAGCCCCTCCCTCCTCGAACACCTCCTCCTCCTCCGTAGTGCTTGGCGAAGCCCTGCCGGAGAACCATGAGCTCCATCGCCACCATGCCGTTGTGCTGCTGGAGTTTTCCCTCAACTTCTCCTCTCCCCTTGCTGGATCAAGAAGGAGGAGACATACCCGGGCTGTACGTGTGTTGAACACGGAGGCACCGTCCGTTCGGCGCTTAGATCGGAATCGACCGCGATCTGAATTGCTACGTGTACGACTCCACCAACCGCGTTCTTGTAACGCTTCCGCATCGCGATCTTCAAGGGTATGAAGATACACTCACCCTCTCCCTCTCTTGTTGCTAGAATCTCCATAGATTGATCTTGGTGATGCGTAGAAAATTTTGAATTATTGCTACGTTCCCCAACAGTGGCATCATGAGCTTGGTCTATTGCGTAGATTCTATGCACGAGTAGAACACAAGTAGTTGTGGGCGTTGGTTTGTTCAATATGATTACCGTTACTAGTCTTATCTTAATTTGGCGGCATCGTGGGATGAAGCGACCTAGACTGACCTTACACGTACGCTTACGTGAGACAGGTTCCACCGACTGACATGCACTTGTTGCATAAAGGTGGCTAGCAGGTGCCAGTCTCTCCCACTTTAGTCGGATCGGATTCGATGAAAAGGGTCCTTATGTAGGGTAAATAGCAATTGGCATATCACCGTTGTGGCTTTTGCGTAGGTAAGAACCGTTCTTGCTAGAAACCCATAGCAGCCACGTAAAACATGCAACAACAATTAGAGGACGTCTAACTTGTTTTTGCAGGGTATGCTATATGATGTGATATGGACAAAAGAATGTGATGAATGATATGTGATGTATGAGATTGATCATGTTCTTGTAATAGGAATCACGACTTGCATGTCGATGAGTATGACAACCGGTGGGAGCCATAGGAGTTGTCTTAATTTATTGTATGACCTGCGTGTCAATCAGAACGCCATGTAATTACTTTACTTTATTGCTAACCGTTAGTAGAAGTAATAGTTGGAGAGACAACTTCATGAAGACACGATGATGGAGATCATGATGATGGAGATCATGGTGTCATGGCGGTGACGAAGGTGATCATGCCGCCCCTCGAAGATGGAGATCAAAGGCGCAAGATGATATTGGCCATATCATGTCACTCTATGATTTGCATGTGATGTTTGTCATGTTTACATCTTATTTTCTTAGAACGACGGTAGCATAAATAAGATGATCCCTCATAAAATTTCAAGAAAGTGTTCCCCCTAACTGTGCACCATTGCAAAAGTTTGTTGTTTCGAAGCACCACGTGATGATCGGGTGTGATAGATTCTAATGTTCGCATAGAACGGGTGTAAGCCAGATTTACAATGCAAAACACTTAGGTTGACTTGACGAGCCTAGCATGTACAGACATGGCCTCAGAACACAAGAGACCGAAAGGTCGAACATGAGTCATATAGTGGATACAAGCAACATGAAGATGTTCACCAATGATGACTAGTCCGTCTCACGTGATGATCGGACATGGCCTAGTTGACTCGGATCATGTATCACTTAGATGACTTGAGGGACGTCTATCTGAGTGGGAGTTCATTAAATAATTTGATTAGAATAACTTAATTGTCATGAACATAGTCAAAAGTTCTTTGCAAATTATGTCGTAGCTCACGCTTTGGTTCTACTGTTTTAGATATGTTCCTAGAGAAAAAAAATTAGTTGAAAGTTGATAGTAGCAATTATGCGGACTGGGTCCGTAAACTGAGGATTGTCCTCATTGCTGCACGGAAGGCTCATGTCCTTAATGCACCGTTTGGTGTGCCGAACCTCGAGCGTTGTCTGTGGATGTTGCGAACATCTGACATACACATTTTGATGACTACGTGATAGTTCAGTGCGTAATGTTAAACGGTTTAGAATTGAGGCGCCAAAGACGTTTTTGAACGTCGCAGAACATATGAGATGTTCCAAAGACTAAAATTGGGATTTCATACTAGTGCCCACATCAAGAGGTATGATACCTCTGACAAGTTTCTTAAGCCTCAAACTAAGGGAGAAAATCTCAATAGTTGAGCATGTGCTCAGATTGTCTGAGTACTACAATCGCTTGAATCGAGTGGGAGTTAATCTTCCAGATGAGACAGTGATAGTTCTCCACAGTCACTGCCACCAAGCTATTAGAGCTTTGTGATGAACTATAACATATCAGGGATAGACATGATGATCCTTGAGCAATTCGCGATGATTGACACCGCGAAAGTAGAAATCAAGTAGGAGCATCAATTGTTGATGGTTAGTAAAACTACTAGTTTTCAAGAAGTGCAAGGGAAAGAAGGGATACTTCATGAAACGGAAAATCAGTTGCTGCTCTAGTGAAGAAACCCAAGGTTGAACCCAAACCCGAGACTAAGTGCTTCTGAAATGAGGGGAACGGTCACTGAAGCAGAACTACCCTAGATACTTGGTAGATGAGAAGGCTGGCAAGGTCGACAGAAGTATATTGGATATACATTATATTAATGTGTATTTCACTAGTACTCCTAGTAGCACCAGGGTATTAGATACCAGTTCGGTTGCTAAGAGTTAGTAACTCGAAATAAAAGCTGCGGAATAAACGGAGACAAGCTAAAGGTGAGATGACGATATGTGTTGGAAGTGTTTCCAAGGTTGATGTGATCAAGCATCGCATGCTCCCTCTACCATCGAGATTGGTGTTAAACCTAAATAAGTGTTATTTGGTGTTTGCATTGAGCATAGACATGATTGGATTATGTTTATCGCAATATAGTTATTCATTTAAGGAGAATAATGGTCACTCTGTTTATTTGAATAATACCTTCAACGGTCTTGCACCTAAAATGAATGGTTTATTGAACCTCGATCGTAGTGATACACATGTTCATGCCAAAATATATAAGATAGTAATGATAGTACCACATACTTGTGGCACTGCCATTTGAGTAATATTGGTATAAAACGCATGAAGAAGCTCCATGTTGATGGATCTTTGGACTCACTCATTTTTGAAAAGATTGAGACATGTGAACCATGTCTATTGGTATATATGCATGAAGAAACTCCATACAGATGGATCGTTTGGACTCACTTGATTTTGAATCACTTGAGACATGCAAATCATACCACATGGGCAAGATGAATGAAATGCCACGTTTTCAGTGAGATGGAACAAGAGAGCAACTTGTTGGAAGTAATACATTTGATGTGTGCAATCCAATGAGTGCTGAGGCACACAGTGAATATCGTTATGCTCTTACTTCACAAATGATTTGAGTAGATGCTGAGTATATTTACTTAATGAAATACAAGTCTGAATTATTGAAAGGTTCAAACAATTTCAGAGTGAAGTTGAAGATCTTCATGACAAGAGGATAAAATGTCTATGATATGATCATAGAGATGAATATCTGAGTTGCGAGTTTGGTACACAATTAAGACATTGTGGAAATTGTTTTGCAACTAATACTGCCTGGAACACCATAGTGTGATGGTGTGTCCGGACATCATAGCTGCACCCTATTGGATATGGTGCATACCATGATGTCTCTTATCGAATTACCACTATAGTTTATAGGTTAGGCATTAGAGACAACCGCATTCACTTTAATAGGGCACCATGTAATTCCACTGAGATGACACCGTATGAACTATGGTTTAGAGAAACCTAAGCTGTCATTTCTTAAAAGGTTGGGGTTGCGACGCTTATGTGAAAAGTTTTAGCCTGATAAGCTCGAATCCAAAGCGGATAAATGCGTCTTCATAGCACACCCAAAATAGTTGGGTATACCTCCTATTTAGATCCGGAAGCAAAAAAGATTGTTTCTAGAACCGGATCCTTTCTCGAGGAAAAGTTTCTCTCGAAAGAAATGAGTGGGAGTATGGTGGAGACTTGATGAGGTTATTGAACCATCACTTCAACCAGTGTGTAGCAGGGCACAGTAAGTCGTTTCTGCAGCACCTACACCAATTGAAGTGGAAGCTTATGATAGTGATCATGAAACTTCGGATCAAGTCACTACCAAACCTCGTAGGCCGACAAGGATGCGTACTACTTCAGAGTGGTACGTACTCCTGTCTTGGAGGTCATGTTGCTAGACAACAATGAACCTACGAGCTATGGAGAAGCGATGGTGGGCCCGAATTTCGATGAATGGCTCGAGGCCATAAAATCCGAGAGGATCCATGTATGAAAACAAAGTATAGACTTTGGAAGAACTACTTGATGGTCGTAAGGCTGTTGGGTACA